>NC_137831.1:25465980-25478480 GCF_963921795.1 Nannobrachium achirus | reverse complement strand
TCTCTCGCTCTCTCTTTCTCTCTCTCTCTCTCTCTCTCTGTCTCTCTCTCAACCACCTTTGGCCACAGTGAGTGTGTATGGGTGTGCACATGGGGGTATCGAATGAGTGTGTATGTGTGTGCACATGGGGGCCAGTTATCCAGGGAGGTGCAGTAGCATAATGCATTACTAGGCAGCCGAGATATTAACCCATGACAATCTTCTCTGTATCGTTCCAATTTTCGCACCACTTTACCCCACCCACCACATAGTCTCAACAGAATATAGCCTCCCAAAAAGTACCGCCCCCCTTCTCGAGGGGGCCCAATAGGAAACGAGCCCAATGTGACCTAGACTGAGGACAGATTTAAAAAAAGTACCGTTCCGACCCGCCCATTCAGAACATCACTGAAATGAAAGGCAAGGCTTAGAGTTGAATTGTTGTTGTTTTCTTCGGCTGGAAGAGACGCTGGTTCAGACCAAAAAACTAGAAAAAATTAAAAAGTGAAATTCATGGTGTAGACCCTTTAGAGGAGACTACAGCGGGGCGCGATCATGTTCGGCACGTTGGCTCTTTTTTTGCAAAGCATGGAGTTGGCCTCCGTTCAGCGGAGTATAGGCTACGCTACGCCAATGGAAAATAATATGCTACGTGGTTATTAAACACTTTGAACGCTAGATAAAAGCTTATTAAGAACCTGTCACTCAGAGCAAGCAAGGGGGACTGTGTCAACACATCGTCTGTCTGTCTGTCTGTCAGCACTCGGGGGTCAGGATGACCAGGTTATTTAAGGACAGAGAGAGAGAGAGAGAGAGAGAGAGAGAGAGAGAGAGAGAGAGAGAGCATGATTGATGGGAGAGTTGTCATCATGTTTCTATGAACTATATGTACAGTATGTGCGCGCAGGCACACACAGTGACGCTGATGTGTAGGGATGGGACGATATGAAAATGTCATATAAGAAATCGCGATTCACAATATTATCGCGGTAATCAAAATATCCCCAACATCCATTATCCTGGGGCAGAACATTTGCCAAACAATATCAGATCTACAAGCTTGTAGATCGGCTGTTCTTTGGCAAAGACATTTGATAGAGAGTGGAAAAAAGACTGTATCAAGTACGTATATTATAAGTACCTTTTACCAATTATAGAGGGTTTAAGTGGTATAGGCCTACCGGTTATGCAGCTCGGCAAATAAAAGGTGAATTGATCCCAGTGCATGACGGAGGACGATATCACGAAAAATGTAATCTCCACAATACGATTACCTTGAGAGTTTTTTATCACGATAAACGATAATATCGCTTATCGTCCCATCCCTAGTGATGTGTGGTTGATGAAGTCCCAACGCGTTCAAACATATACATCTCTCCCGCTCGCTATTATTTGTCATTTTTTTTTATTCCATTCAATCCCTCCCACATCCTCTCTCTCTCTCTCTCTCTCTCTCATCATTTCTGTGAACACACACACGTTTTTTTCTTTTCGGCGTATAAACGGCAGATGAATTGTAGAACGCCAGTGGTCCGGTAAATAACAGTGTACGTCCCGTGTCTTCATCTTGTGTTGTCGTCGCGCTGCCGTTCTGTTCGTTTGTCGGTTGTTGAAACAACATGTTTTATGCATTTATTGTGCGTCGAAACGGCGGAGGCGAAAAACACATTTCTTTTGAAATATCATGGCTCATTTGACTGTTCGTGGAGTGGAAAAGCCTTATTTGACTTCATCCCTTTCTGCAACCCCCTCTCTCTCTCTCTCTCTTCTCTCTCTCTCTCTCTCTCTCTCTACTGCTTTTTGCACTTATTCCATTTCTTCTTTGCCACATCGTGACTTTCAACGTTTTCCAAAACTGCAGCGAGTTTCTACACCCCTGCTGATTGTGTGTGTGTGCGCGTGCGAGTGTGTGTGTGTGTGTGTGTGTGTGTGTGTGTGTGTGTGTGTGTGTGTGTGTGTGTGTGTGTGTGTGTGTGTGTGTGTACGTGCGAGTGTGTGTGGTTGTCTGCGTGCCAGAATCAGTTTTATTTGTCACATCACAGGTTTGCAGGCGTAAAGCAGTGTGTGAAATCTTTTTTCTTTTTATCTCCATCGTTTTGTAGTAATAGCAGGGTAGAAATTGTTCAGAAATCGGATGTACAGGCATTTGGTGTGCTTGGAGAGAGAGAGAGAGTGTGTGTGTGTGTGTGTGTGTGTGTGTGTGTGTGTGTGTGTGTGCGTGTGCGTGTGCGTGTGCGTGCGCCGGCGTGTCTCTGGTGGTGACAGACGACAGGTTGTGGAGCAGGTGTAAAACTTAACGTTTTGTTGCCTTTTTTTTCCTTTTTCCGTAATTAAACGTCGAGCGGTGATTAGAACGAAAAAAGACAACTTCATAAACACCTCCCTAACAATAGCGGCGGAATTATCATACGTGAGAGTGCGCGCGTCCCTGTTGCACGTTCACGCGCGCGTGTGTGGGTGTGCGACGTGCACGTGTATCTTGTTTGAAAGTCACTCTGTATTAAGACTGTCAGCTGAACAGCTCAGATGAGAATTAAACAGGGACGTGCAGAGAATGTTAGAGAGGCAGGGTCTGAAATTTCTAAAAGGGCCTTTTGGTGAAAATATTGAAAATAGCAGACCTCCAAGCTTACAAGCGTTGTGAGCTTGGATGTCGGGTATTTTCGGTACTTGATACCACACTAAACTTGATCATAAAAAAGGCAATACTGCAGTTGTGGCGTACGGCATGGATTTCTACACAGAGAGGGCAATTCTTTCAGCATAAGATGCTGCATTCAAGTTCAGGAGAGTTTGGACAAAGCAATTCTCTTGAATGCTGCCTTCAGGTATGGCATGGAAAGAGGGGCATTTGCATCTATTTTACCATAGTAAAAAACTGCATTCGTGGTCTGGAGAGGGCACTTCTTATGGACGGATAAAAGGGCAGGGGCTCAAGCCCCCTTTGATGTCTATGTGTGCACGTGCTTGGAGGTGAAATGTTATGAGTTATTGTCACAACGACGGAGATGGAGAGCGGTTTACCGTCGACACTAGTTATGAATGGTTCATGCCTGGGCTGCCTGGGCTAATGTGGTTTTGCAGATTTATGGTCTCACCAAAACAATACGTTTCCTCTTCAACGTGTCTTCTGTGTCGACATCCAGGCTCCACACACTTTTTAACCACTTAAGCCCCATATACTTTGTCATATTAGTACCGGAAATAGCACAATCTACAAGCTTGCGACATGGAGTAACCAGTACATGTTCACCCCCAAAATGACTTTTTTTCTTTTGATTACTCACTCAGTGAGACTTGAGTTCAATACAAAGACAATAATTTGATTACAATAAATATACCCCCAAATGCATTTGGGTCCCCATCCGGAATCAACGGGGGTACATTTACTATGATCATTTTTTTGTCTTATGAATGTGACAAATACAAAAATATATTATTGAACTCAAGTCTCCATGGCGTGAGTAACCAATAGACAAAAAGTCATTTTGGGGGTGAACTATCCTTTAACTTGCATGATGTGAAGTAGCCAGTGTACATGTACATGTACACTGGCTGTACATGTTAACTGGGGAAAGTCATTTTCAGAGTCACTTTGTCTTTGGATTATGGAAGAGACTGCATCTACCTCCTCAGCTTTATTCAATGGCAAACAGGCGGATTTCTTTCTTATTTTTTACAGAAACTGTAAAAAGAAAAAGGTCAAAACGTATACATCAGAGGACTAATTTATCAGAATGATAAAGAGTACTTTATTCTCAAATTGAGTTCTGTCAGAGTGGCAGCCTGGAGGAATTATGACCTTTTTCATTTTTTTGAGACCAGTTCATGTACCTTTTCAAAAACAGTGATGATGTTGAAAGTGGTTATTTTAAAATACTATTAATTCTTTGAGTCTCGTTGAAAAGGTTTCGAACGTGTAAGTTTGTTGAACTCCCGACGGTTTACAAATGTTATTATCATTCGGAAAAGAAAGGGGAAAAAAAACTATTGTGAAAGGCGACGTGTAAAACATTACCGTTTCCTTTCATAAACGCGGACGTGTCGTTTTAGCATAAAAATGAAGCAGCGTTGGGTCTGATTATGACAGGTCCTGTCAGATCACATTTAGATAGGACGGCATTTTAACAAGCACTTCCTTCCCCCGGAGTGCATGCATGCTTTTCTCTCTTTTTTCCTTTTTTTTAGGAGCAACAAAGGAAATACATCACAAATAAAATACAGAAAAATACGGGGAATAAATATCGTCGTCCTAGGGTGGAAACCTTGTATGTCCAAAACCTTCCTTTTGTTGTCATTATTAAAAAAAAATAGAAAACGATTGAAAATTGTGAAAATAGCTGATCTACGAGCACAGTTGTGTGCTTGTAGATCGGCTATTTTCACTACTTTTGTGCAACGCTTTTGTACGATGAAGTGTAGGGCTTTAATTGACCAAAAACATACACTTTTGAATATTGGAGATACAAGGATTCTGCCTGACAGCCACAATATCGTCACTGTCGGGCAGAAACCTTGTATCTCCAAGTTTCAAATCTGTCTGTTCTTTCGCAAAGTAAAGGCCGTCGCACAAAAGTTGTGAAAACAGCCGATCTACAAGCACACAACACCTCGCACCGTGAGGCGTTGTGTGCTTGTAGATCTGCTGTTTTCACTAGGTTAGTTCATTTTTAAAATGATATACTGTATACAAAGTGAACAGTTTTGGACATACAAGGTTTCTACCCGACAACGACGATATAATACAATGGAAAAGTATGACAACAGAGCTGTGAGTGCGTGCGTGTGTGCGTGCGCACACACACACTTGTGTGTGTGTGTGTGTGAGAGAGAGAGAGTGAGAGAGAGTGGGAGAGGGAAAGAGTTTTCTGTGCGGTGTGTGTGTGCGTGTGCGTGTGCGTGTGCGCGTGCACGTGTGCATGTGCGTGTGTGTGTGTGTGTGTGACTTCACACCGCGGTGGTTGTGCTAGGGGGGAGGGCATCGCGCCGTGTGTCAGTTAAGGGGAGAGAGAGGAGACATAATCACCTCCGTTGGTCATTAAAATTATCCTTTTTCCCTTTGTAGCGATGTTTGAGCGATGACACCTTTGTGCAAACAAGTGCTGAAAGCTGCTTGCTGCCTGAAGTCTGTCTCTGATGTCGGCACGTCGTGCGTGTGCACGGTGCACGCGCACGGTCAGGTGGAAACCTCGTGTCTAAATTAATGTTAAAAAAAGTATCTCAATTTAAACAAGCCATAGGCTTTTTTGGGGGCGTATATCCTTTTAGTTGAACTGTACTGTCATGAAACCGTACCTTTTCCTCTGAACATTTCTAATAAGGTCTTCAATCAATCAATCAATCAATCAATCAATCAATCAATCAATCAATCAACCAAACAAGCAAACCTGTGACCTTTCAGGAAAGGGTGGGAGACCTGCGTTAAGAGCTCCTGTTAATAATACTTTTTATTGGTTCAGTATTTGTAAAACCCACAGATATACTTATCCACTTCCACTTTAGTTATTAAAATAGCACATTTTGAGCTTGTAGATCGTTTGTTTTGCTCATTTCATACACCGTAGGATGAAGGAGTAGGATATTAATTTAAGATTAAGAAAATATAAATAGTTGAATCACGTGATATACGAGGTTTCTGCTCTCTCTGTCTCTCTCGCACACGCACGCACACTATGTGTGAAGAACGTGCACTCACGCATGCACAATGAAGCACGTGCAAACACACACTTAGAGAAACACACACACACACACACACACACACACAAACACACACACACACACACACACACACACACACACACACACACACACACACACACACACACACACACACACACACACACACACACGCAGAGCCTTTGATGTATGTTTGATTGTCGGGGCGGAGCGGCTCTCGTGGCAAGGTCACGGCCGCAAGGCTGAACAATCGATAGCAGATCGTCAGATTAAGGCGCGGGGACATCTGGGAACCTGCCCCCCACCCCCCCCTGACTCTCTCTCTCTCTCTCTCTCTCTCTCTCTCTCTCTCTCTCTCTCTCTCTCTCTCACCTTTAATAGGCTCTAATAGAACATGCTATTTGATCGGCCCGCTCTCTCCCCCGTCCGTCGCTTCATTATTTAGACGACCGGTGTACCTCGTCTCACCCAACCCAGAGTATTTTGTTTTAATGAGGGGCTTGTCTCAGCTCGTTTGTAAACGACACCTCGCCTTTTTTTCTCCCTCGGACCCCGTCGTCGGGAAGTAAAACTGCGGGAAGATGTGTTATCCCGGAAGGTGTGTGTAATTGCGGTCGATCTGCACGGCCCCGGCGAGATTAGGACGAAATTAGGTCATTTTGTTAGCCCGGTGCATACAAAAAAAAAAGAAAAAAAAAGAAGTCACTTCCCGGGGCTTTCATGTGGAAGTCGTTGATCAAGTGAGGTCTTAAGCGAAGACTGCAGGCGCGGAGAACAGGAGGAAAGGAAATGGCTGGAATTATTACTTCTCGCGCGCACGTTCCATCGCTCTCTCTCTCTCTCTCTCTCTCTCTCTCTCTCTCTCTCTCTCTCTCTCCTTGTTTTATTCAAACATACGTTTAACCTTTAGCGGCGGCGAGCCAAGGAGAACTAACAGCAGTCGGGGTTGTTAGACAGGGACGTGCAGAGAATGTTGGAGCGGCAGGGGCTGAAATTTCTTAAAGGGCCTTTTGGTGAAAAATATCGAAAATAGCAGACCTATAGGTCGGCTATTTTCGGCGCTTGATACCACTCTGAACTAAGCATTTATCAAGTCAATACTGGAGATTAACGGCATGATTTCTACACAGTGAGGGCAATTCTTGCAACATAAGATGCTGCATTCAAGTTCAGGAGAGTTTGGACAAGCTTAGGCAATTCTCTTGAATGCTGCCCTTCAGGTATGGCATGGAAAGAGGAGGCATTTGCATTTCTTTCACGATAGTAAAACTGCATTCATGGTCTGGAGAGGGCACTTTTTTTACAGATGGATAAAAGGGCAGGGGCGCAAGCCCCCTTTGATGTCTATGTGTGCACGTTCCTGGTTGTAGACAAACAGCAAAGGTAGTGAAGCGAAGCGAGAGAGAGAGAACAAAAAGGTGGGGGAAGTCAATCCTCCTTTCTGCTACCATAAATGTCACAGGCGGTTTGTGGAAGACATCGGTAAAAACAACTGTATATTGGCCCAGAGAGACATCTGTAACGGCAGGGAGTAACAACGTCGGAGTAATGGCATCTTTATTGGCGAAGAGTGATGCCTCACCTCGCGTCACCAGGTTTCCATGCGGAGGAAAGCCTTGTTAACGGTTTTCGGCATTGTTTCTTCTCCCCCATACAGTAATGTGAAATCAATTCGTTTAGTCTCGCTAGTCACGCTACAAGTTACACTAAAATATGGATATAAGATCCGATTAATAGGCCTATGACAAACTAAACGAAACAATAATACCAAACTAAACAAATTATGGCCCGAGGGGAATCGTTTTGGCGGTGCACCGGCGCTCTTGGTTTCCGCCATGGGTTATATCCGCTCTGGACCGGACGATAACACGATGAATTAAATCTCCACGATATGATTATCGTGAGTGTTTTTTAAACGATGATATCGATTATCGTCCCATCCCTAGTGTAGGATAACAACACCTGTAATGGCAGAGAGTAACGACATCTGTGACGGCAGAGTCAACAAGTCAAGTCAGGCAAGGGGGGGAAAAAAAAGAACACAACCACCGCAGCGCACACTCTCCCTCACACACACACACACACACACACACACACACACACACACACACACACACACACACACACACACACACACACACACACACACACACACACAGACACACACACAGAGCGAGGTGAATTGACGTGGCTAATGGCTTTTGACTGGAGAAGGGTGGGGGTGTCGCTGGGCTGTCAGGGCACAATGTCAAACAAACGGACACCTCCTCAGGTAGCGCTGAGGATAATCACACGGACAGGAGCTGTCCTCCGCCTTTCTGTCAGCCAGGTCACACCGCCACCAGAGAAAGAGGGGGGGGGGGGCAGTGACAGGACCGGTGGGGGGTGGGAAGAAGAGACTTCTGGGGTTTTAGGTTGTTGCTGCCGAAGGAGGACGAAAAGGTGCAGTGTTTTATTTTGAGGCTTGGTAGCGCCTGAAGAACATTTGTAACTCAAATTTAGCTTCTGGGGGTCCCTGGAACGAAATATTTTGAGATGGCGGTCCGTGGCCAAATACAAATAATTTTGGGAGTCCTTCACATGAAAATGTTTGAGCACCACTGACATAGAAACAGGATTTTCAAAAAACCTTCAAAATAGTTCAAAGACGATTATATATCGTTGCTGTCGGGCAGAACCCGCTTATCTCCGTTTCAGTTTTTTGGGTCAATTATAACTTGATCACACTATGGCGCAGCAAAAGTAGCAGATGCACATGCCATGCTCGAGCTTTTAGATCTACTTTTGCCTCCTCTTGAATTTGAATCCTGAAAAGTAACAATTTTCCACACGTGAGGCGTCTACCCGACAGAGGCGATAATACTTTGACGTTTGACGAATAGTAACAAAAGAACAGCAGATCTACATAAGCTCACGATGCGTTTGCGATGCTATTTTCGACATGTCAAGAAACCTCTGCTGAGACATTTGTGTTGACAATGTCCGGCTATAATATCATGTCCAAAATAAGGATTGTGCAGTGAAAGTTTGCTGTGGCTTCATGGGTTATTTGTGTCTTTGGTTTTCTTTGACCAGAAGGTTTGAGGCTTTGGGCTTTTACGGAGCTATAAGGATATTGACCATGGTTTGAGGTCCCGGGGAGGACCAGCACACTCCTTTGAGACTGGGATCTGGGTGAGGTTTCGGAGGTTTGGGGTTTAGTCTATTGAATTAGGGCCTGTCCTGTCAGGGGAGTATACATGTATGTCTTCAGTAGCTATGTGGCAAAGGGTAAATCCCTCTTGACAGCACTGTGTCCTCTGGCTCTCTCGCACAAAGGACATGACACTGGGGGTTTACGTATGGACACGGACGTGGAGTTTTAGCTTCGATGCTGAGTTTTGCGTTTTGACCACTTACGTAGTTGACCGGTGGTCCCTCAGGGCTCTATACTGGGTCCGCTAGAATTTGCCTCTGCAACACGTCTCTCTTCACCGAAAATATGCGATCTAAGCTTCACAACGTCACATTGCGAGCCTCTACGTCGGCTGTTTTCTTTGCCAAACGTTCACTCCATGATGACATGATTATGTTTAAGGACCTATGTTTTATTGTCTGAGTGTGTCTGTATTTGATCTTGCGTTTTCTAAAACTTGTGTTTTAGAGAGTGTGTTAAATATTTATTCAAAAACGTGGGGGTCTGGATTCACGAGGCCTCCCCCTCTTTGGTTCATGTTGTTTCCCTACATTCCTGGGAAAGATCAATATGTGTTATATTGCCAGGACAGTCACGGTGAGCTCTGAAACTTTCATTCCTTAATCAGTTGTTTATAATGTCCACTTGATCTGTTTAGTTGTTGTTTCTTTCTTTTCGCTTCCATGTCACGTTGCCTCTAGGTCAAGTTGACATGGTATCGGCCGGGCCAACCAGAATAGACGCAAATTCTGTCTGTTTTTCATCCTATCCTAGTTAGGTCTCAAACAGTTCTGTATCGGGAAAAAAAATATCAAAAGATATTTTGAAAGAGAAATACCATGACCAATTATGTGGGGGCCCACCTGTAAAATCCACACAGCCCCAAACCCATAGGCCCACCTAATCAGTCCACTAGCCAGCCAGCCAGCCAGCCAGCCACCTTGCCAGTCCACTAGCCAGCCAGTCAGCCAGCCAGCCAGCCAGCCACCTTGCCAGTCCACTAGCCAGTCAGCCAGCCAGCCAGCCAGCCAGCCATCTTGCCAGTCCACTAGCCAGTCAGCCAGCCAGCCAGCCAGTCAGTCAGTCAGTCAGTCATCAGGCAGTCAGTCAGTCAGTCAGTCAGTCAGTCAGTCAGTCAGTGGGTCAGTAATTAGCCCCTCCCTGGTGGTGGAAGCTGTCCTCTTATCTCCCCTGACTGTCTCACTGCAGCATTCCTCAGATAAATTCCTCCCGCACTCTGTTATTCTTACTACTTAGGGGTATTAGAATGAACACTGCACTATGTACTCCCTATCGCTCTCTCTCTCTCTCTCTTTCTCTCTCTCTCTCTCTCTCTCTCTCTCTCTCTCTCTCTCCCCCTCCATCTCCATCTTATCTCTCCTCATGCATTACATTCAGGGAGTGATGTAGCGAGGGGTGTGGGAGAGGTGAACGTGCAGGCGAAAGGTATTGAACTGTCAGCCATTCACACAAGTACGCACACGCACGAATCGGACCGGCACGCGGACACACGCACACACGCCCCACTCGGGCATAAAAGCCATGATGATAAAGTGATGTCTCACAGTGTTATGTCCGTTGGGGGCAGAGCACATATTTGAGTTGTCTGCGTTGCGATCCAGACTAGTCTTCACCTCAAAGTGCTACCGATGCAACCAAATGGACTTGTATAATCCACATCCATTTGGTTACATTATGTACACTCTCAGAGTTACACATGGATACATTAACACATTATTTGACGGTCTGTGTACACAGGGGTGTCGCACCAAATTCTGGGCCCTGGGTACAAGTATTCACTGCGGGCCCCCCATGAATGTTCTTCATAAGTGGAGGGGTCTTAACCCATTTAGACTGGTAATGCATTATTTTGTGCTTTAACTATTGAAAAATAGCAGATCTACAAGCTCAGTGCCGCGCTGCACGCTATTTTTTATAGCTAAAGTATAAAATAATTAGGGCCCCTCCACCTTGGGCCCTAGTAACTCCTAACCCTTTGCGAATAAATGTACACATTTGAAACTTGGAGATATGAGGTTTCTGCCTGACAGTGACGTTGTGTTTGTCCTTTAATAATAGTCAGCAGAATGACATTAATGTACTGGCCACTAACTGTACATACACAAACGCACGCATATACTGTATACACAGTATTATAATAGTATAATGATTACGATAGTATAATAGTATAATGCGTACGATATTAATCCAATCGCAAAGCCACGATATCTCCGTCCAACAAGATCAACCCTCCCCCCTCCCTCCCTCCCTCTCTCTCTCTCTCTCTCTCTCTCTCTCTCTCCCCCCCCTCCATATGTTCTTCAACATAACACTAGCACTGCACGTTCCATAACCCTACACACACACACACACACACACACACACACACACACACACACACACACACACACACACACACACACACACACACACACACACACACACACACACCCGGGCCGGGGCTCAGCGGCTGGCTTATAAAGCAGCGATCAGCCCTATCGGTAATGTTATTACGTCTCATAATTACTTACAGTAACAGTGGCCACGGCCAGCCGCCGCTAAAGGAGCATTCCTCAGTAATTAAGCTAATGAAATATTCATCTCTGCACCTTTTTCAAAGCAGTTACCCAAATGAGCCGTCTTCTGGGTAATGTCCGCCCGATCTGCGGCACACACGTTTTTTTACGATTATGACGCTGAAGATGACGATGATGATGATGATGGCTATAATAGCAGGGAATGACACATCTGCAGTCAGCAGCCGCTTGCTGTTTTTAGCGTCAGGCTTTGAGGTGTGTGTGTGTGTGTGTGTGTGTGTGTGTGTGTGTGTGTGTGTGTGTGTGGGTGTGGGTGTGTTTGTGTGTCTGTACTCTTATGCTTGTGAGGGCTATATGTCACCGCCAGGCACGTGCACACATAGACATCAAAGGAGGCTTGAGCCCCTGCCCTTTTACCCGTCTGTAAAAGATATTTTCACCAAAAGGCCCTTTTAGAAATGTCAGCCCCTGCATCTCTAACATTCTCTGCATGTCCCTGCATGGTCACCGCAAGTAGTAGAATTTGAGAACATTGTGACGACAACCGTCCTTGTCCTAATGATTTTAAGAAGTACTTTTTCCCCCCCCCTGTAGCCAAGGTATATGGCAGCTGCCATGCCTTGCCATACCCAATTGACGCCTCTGCGTCTGACCAGAGTGTGTTTCGGAGCACAGGTCATGAACCGGCTCCCCATTTTCATGTTGACTCGACACCACACACACACACACACACACACACACACACACACACACACACACACACACACACACACACACACACACACACACACACGCGCGCGCACGCACGTACTTACAAGCACGCACGAATAGACGCACACGCACACACACACACACACACACACACACACACACACACACACACACACACACACACACACACACACACACACACACACACAGAGAACACGCATACGCACATAAACGCGGACCCACTGATGCAGACACACACTTTGGCCATTCTCTGTGCTCTCACTGATTCTTACAGAGGTTTCCTTTCCCCCAAAGGGAGAGAAATCTACTTAGCATAACTGTTCATGAATTTAAAGCAAGCGCGTGCTCACACAGCGCGCACACACAGTGCGCACACATGCACACAAGCACGCAACACACAC
>NC_137831.1:25463053-25465780 GCF_963921795.1 Nannobrachium achirus | reverse complement strand
GTCATCTGCATTATAATTGCTTTCGCTCTTTTTTTTCTTTCCTTCTCTCCCCCTCTCTCTCTCTCTCCTAGCGTCGACGGGAGGACGGTTAATTAAAATTGTGATTAAATGCGAGCCGGCGCCACAGCCTAAGATGTGTCCCCCCCCTCCCCCTCCCCCTCCCCCTCCCCATCCCCCCCAGCAAACAGGTGCTACAGAATTTAAAAGTAAAGAGAGGAGGAGAGGGAGAGAGAGAGAGGGAGAAAGAGAGAGAGAGAGAGAGAGAGAGAGAGAGAGAGAAAGCTAATTAGCATTGGAAATTGAGAAATTGCCTGCAAGAATCGGTGTTAATTTCAATCACTGATGAGGTAATTTATAAAGGGGGGAGGGGGGAAAGGCATGCACACGGTGTGTGTGTGTGTGTGTACACAAACAGGAGATTACCAACATTCTCTCTCTCTCTCTCTCTCTCTAACTCACACAAACACAAATACGAACACATACAAACACACATACACGCACACACGTGCGTGCGCTCCTTCCCACCGTGCAGGTGAGCGTGTGTTTGATAAATATCAAAAGCCTCGTTGGTATTCGTGTCAGCGCCGCCGCCGCCTTTAAAGATTCATCTGCAGCTCCTCCGACCGCTGAATAAACAGCCTGGACAAGATAATGACACACACACGCACAAGCACACACACACACACACACACACACACACACACACACACACACACACACACACACACACACACACACACACACGCATGGACGCACGCACACGCACACACACACACACACATACACACACACACACACACACACAGACATAATAACATCAGGCAGGTGATCAGTGCTAAACTGAAGCCATAAGGTTGTGTGTGAGTCACCACAGCACGTCTGAGTTCATTCTGTTTCATGTCACCGTGTTGTCGAACAAACAGACCTCTAGATAGATAGATAGATAGATAGGTAGGTAGGTAGGTAGGTAGATAGATAGATAGATAGATAGATAGATAGATAGATAGATAGATAGATAGGTAGGTAGGTAGGTAGGTAGATAGATAGATAGATAGATAGATAGATAGATAGATAGATAGATAGATAGATAGATAGATAGATAGATAGGATCGAATATGGATTGATCGATATAGATAGGTTAATAAGTGTCAAGTAGAAACCTTGTCTTTTGGCAAATAGAAAATAAGAACGTGTGTTCCAATGGATCCAGTTATTATTTAGTCATATTACACGGCTTGGTTGAATGCTTGATTCTGATTGGTCAAAATCAGCTGTGAATTATATCTGTATAATGACCGCTCCGCTCTATAACGGACCGATGGCTAATCAACCTCGATCTGCGTCCTTGAAACGAAGAACAAAGTTTAGAGAAGCAACCGTGTTTGTAATGGAAGTTGGTTGCTGCGGTTTTGCTCTGGACTGGGATCATAGTTTCTTTTTCCCCAGTTTTTGGTGGTTTGTTATGGTTGGCTGGGAGTTGTGTTGAGTAGCAGAGTGTCAGCGGCGCTGGAACAACGTGTGATCAAACTGTTCCATGTTCCGTCCTGCACGCAACATACTGTCTGTCTGTCCGACTCTGTCCATCTGTCTGTCTGACTGTTGTGACAGAACTTCAAAAGCTGCAACACTGTCTAACTTTCAACCCATTAAAGACATGGAATTATTTTATACTTTAGCTTTTGAAACATTGCAGATATACAAGCTCACTTCTAAATCCTTCTATGGTTTTTGAAAAAAAAAAAAAAAAAAACGTTTTCATGTCAAGGACCCCCAATATTATATTTATTTGGCCGTGGACCCCATCTCATGGGTTAACTAAAGTGGATGGCTATGTGCGCGTGGGCGCTAGGGCATTAAAGACTTGTGATTTTTGCAAGTCGACCCGACTCAGTAAAAGGTTGAGTTGAAGTCGACTTAAACCAGAAAATTACTTACCACTGGACTTCGTAGAATAGCCTTGATTGCTTATTGTCAAGGACAGAATGAGGATAAAAAGGATAAAATATATATATATATATATATATATGTTTTCAACTTTTGACATTCGACTTTCCTTGGTGGGAGTCGACTTGTGTAATGAAGTCGACTCAGTCGACTTCTCGACTTTTTGGTTAATGCCCTAGTGGGCGCGTGCATGCTTTTTCGTGTGTGTGTGCGTGCGTGTGAGGTCAGGGTGTGTGCGTTAACAGGGCTGGAGGCCATTAGTTGTCCATATCGTCCTCCATGGCGGTGGAAACATGCAGCCAGCCAACCAGCAGCCAATTTGCTAAGAAACTCCGTCAGGCCTTTCACCGTCATGCCGTCCCTCTTCCCTCACCATACCTCCCTTGCTCATCTGTCCATCCCTCCTCCTCCTCCTCCTCCTCTCATCCCCCTCTTCTCGTTCTACCACACCTCCTTCACTCTGTCACTTACTTTTCCCCTGCGTTCAACGCTTCTCATGAGACAGTTCTGCTCCGCTGGACAGCAGCCCGTTGTGGGGGGGGGGGGAGACAAAGCGTGAGACAGAGACAGAGACAGAGAGAGAGAGAGAGAGAGAGAGAGAGAGAGAGAGAGAGAGAGAGAGACCAGCCAGAGATTTAGATTTGTAACGAAAACTTTA
The DNA here is from genome assembly GCF_963921795.1 of Nannobrachium achirus. Lineage (NCBI taxonomy): Eukaryota > Metazoa > Chordata > Actinopteri > Myctophiformes > Myctophidae > Nannobrachium > Nannobrachium achirus. The sequence continues at coordinate 25,463,178 of NC_137831.1, read as the reverse complement.
TTTTAACTATCTTTCTACAACTTTTGCAATCAAACCATCTTTAGAGAGATCAGAGAGAATTGAATTGGGAAAAAATAACATTTCATTAAAACCCACATCTAACGTGTTGTAACGCGTTGAACTCA
>NC_137831.1:25458053-25460553 GCF_963921795.1 Nannobrachium achirus | reverse complement strand
GAAACATCGATAAAAAATGTTGATTCATAAAGTACTTTTTTTTCCCATTCCCATTTCCCATTCAGAGCCACAAAACACACAGGTGCACGTTGAAACATAACACGCGCGCGCGGCGCGCACACACACACACACACACACACACACACACACACACACACACACACACACACACACACACACACACACACAGGCACACACAAACACGCGTGTTTGTGTGTGTGTGTCAGTGTCATTAGGGAGTTAAAGTGCACATATATGAATAGTCCGTACAGACATATAGGGGGATTTCTACGACTTAAAATAGACAGACAGAGAGAGAGAGAGAGAGAGAGAGAGAGAGAGAATCCATCGTTCTAAAAACCCGGGGGGAATATTACTCAACTGTCGTTCGACACAGCGTTAGGGGTGGGGGGGGATGACATTCTCTAATATTAGAAGGAGAAAAAAAGAGGCAGAAGTAGAGAGTAGCGAAAGAGAGAATAGAAAGAGGAGGAAAAAAAGGAAAGAGGCAACAATGGAGTGAGGGGGAGAGGGGAGTGGAGGGGGGGAAATAAACGGCCTGCAGTTTGTTTATGTTATCACAATAATGTGGCTGTGAGAGAGAGAGCGGCGAAAGCGAAGGGGAGAAAAAAAAAAGAAAACCCCGCAAATGGCTAGAAAGATGCATGCGCGGGCGCGGAGCGGCCTCGGCAGGTATAAGTGGATTAGGTGGCCGTATAATTGATCCATTTGGGGGGAGAAATGACGGCGGGGTGTGATGCGCTCCTAAAGACGCTCCCCGCGCCTCTCCCAGAAGATGCCGTTTATGAAACAGGCATTCGCAAATTCAAAGGAATCAATATGTCAATTTTATTACATCTTCTCTCTCTCTCTCACTCTCTCCCCCCTCCCCAACACAACCCATCGGCCCAGATGGGCCTTAAAGAGACAGTGTCAACCCCAGTGATAACCCAGTGTCTGTCTGTTTGCTGACTGTCTGTTTGTTTGTTTATTTCTCTATCTGTCGATTGCAGAATTATCTTGTTCCTTTTCTGCCTTTCCCCCTCCTTTTATACGGCTCTCTCTCTCTCTCTCTCTCTCTCTCTCTCTCTCTCTCTCTCTCTCTCTCTCTCTCTCTCTCTCTCTCCCTCCCATACACATTTCCTCCTCTCTCTGTTGGTGAGGAGAAACTCCTTTGTGGCCATTTCGCTGTTGATATTTTGTTACACATGAATGCACGTGTTGTGTGAGCTCGCATGCATGCATGCACACACACATATACAGTAGGCTACATATTCGTGTGTGTGTGTGTGTGTGTGTGTGTGTGTGTGTGTGTGTGTGTGTGTGTGTGTGTGTGTGTGTGTGTGTGTGTGTGTGTGTGTGTGTGTGTGTGTGTGTGTGTGTGTGTGTGTGTGCATGGCACACACATAGGGCTGACAGAGGTATCAAATATCCCCGTTCAGAGCACGTTTAAAGGAGCTGAGACATGTGTGTTGATCGTGGCTGTTGACTCAACATTATTACTCTTAAGTGGGGGGCTCGTTTTATAGAGACCACCCCGCAGCGACGTAGAAACTATATCACATATAAGTGACTCATGCATTTAACTGTAGACCTTGTTTTATTTCATGGACGCCCATTTTAGTAATGCATTATGACACTTGTTTTCAACCATTTTCATATCAAGGTCCATAAGGTTGATTTTTTTTGAGCGGTGGTAAACCGCTCCATAGAGTGGCTGTGCGTGTGTCTGTAGCCTTTTTCCTCAGCGTTTTGCCATAGTAAAACGTGTGTGTGTAGCATAGCCTGTACATCCTAGACTTAAATCCTAGTCTGAAGACATTATGCAAGCACGACCACCGCTCACTTCACATTGGGTGTGATTTTTTTCTTTTTTTTCTTTTTTTTAGACTCTCAAGGGGTGAAGATCTATAAGGGTCCATTTGGTTACCAACTCTTCATTATTTAGCTGGGGACCACCTTTTACCCCCTCAAGGACCCCTGAGGGGATCCACAGAAACCCTAGTCCAAGTTCAAGCCCAAGATGTCTGGGACCCTCCCAGAGGCAATAGGTGGGACCACTCAGCCTGTCTTGGGGAAGGTCATACCCTAAGCTTACTGGACGCACTGACGCAATGACATCTACAAGTTGGACACACAACCACAATGGTCTGTCCTTAATTAACACCAGAGGCACTCCACCACCTGTTTCACTTCACTCCTTCCACCACCATCGGGACAAAGATGTTTGTTTGTATTTGGGGGACGGAGAGACCTTCTGCACAGCTTCTTCCAGAAGGATGCTGGAACCATTCAGCCTTTGCCTTTACAGTGGAGAGCTGTACATATTTGGTGGCCACACAGCATTAACGGGAACATCAATGATCGGTATAGGAAATTCGATCCCGTGACCCGAGACCTTCTCCTGGAAGAAGGTTGAGCCCGAGGGGAAAGGCCCTGTGTCCCGGATGTGTTCGATGTGCTGTTGCATGGTGGGAAATCGTATCGTGCTCTCTGGACG
>NC_137831.1:25423053-25453053 GCF_963921795.1 Nannobrachium achirus | reverse complement strand
GCATGCCATGGACGTGTGTGTGTGTGTGCTGTAATGTGCATGTGTGTGTGCGTGCGTTGACACCGTAATACCTCTCTTTCTAATTATTATTTATATCGGCCCTTCCTCATTTCCTCGTTCTCTCTCCTCTCCTCTCATCACTCTCTCCTCCAATTCCACCCTTTTATCGCCGTTCTAAATAATTTCTTACAAATAAGAAGCTTTTTCGCCACACACACACACACACACACACACACACACACACACACACACACACACACACACACACACACACACACACCTTGCCACGCATACGTACACACAGCAGAGGGAAGCGCTCAGTTTCCGCTCATCAAACTTTAATCGAACGCCGTACGTTTATTTTTTATTTAATTTTTTCCTACTTTCTCGTTGCTTTCTCCCTCTCCTTCTCGCCCTCTCTCCTTCCTTCCCTCTTTTTTTCAGAATAAAGCACACTTAAGACATTTAGATGCAAATGATCCTGCATTATTCATGGTCTTTTTCCTGGTCGTCCTTGTAGATTTAACCCTCAAAGACCCGGAACGCGCCCGAGTCCTGTTAGATTTGAACCACTCCAACCATTGTTTTATGCTTTAACTATTGAAAAATAAATGATATGCAAGCTCACGGTGCCGCGCTGCGAGCTTGTAGATCTGCTATTTTTGAAAAATCTTGAAAAATGTGTGCAAGTCTTTGAATATCTTTGTCCAGATCTTTGACCCGACTTCTAAATCCTTCCTCTAAATCAGTGGTTCTCAAACTTTTTCATGTCAAAGACCCCAAAAATTACATGTATTTGGCCACAGACCCCCATCTCTTCCAGGGACCCCCTCAGAAGCAGAGATTTGAGTTACAAAAGTTTGCTTTGAAAAATGTATATTGAAAGATTTGCACACATTTTCACGACTTTTTTCAAAAGCGCTGCGAGCTTGTATATCTGCTATTTTTCAACAGTTAAAGCAATCAATAATTCTAGGCCGATATTAGTTAAACATCGGCGAGGCCACCTTGATGCAAGTAATTACCTCCGCCCCCCCTCTCCCCACTCGCCGTCATGAATAAGGTATTTTCCCTACAACTCCCCCCGCTCTGCGCGACCATGATGAGCTTTTTAAAGTGGTCGAGCCGCGGCGGCCCCGGACCGCCGTGCCACTTCCTCCCGCATGAGCGCTCCCGACACAACGCCGCCAATCGCCTCTCAGGTGGAGTCGGGGATGGAGGGATGAGAGAGAGAGAGAGAGAGATAGAGAGAGAGAGAGAGAGAGAGAGAGAGAGAGAGAGAGAGAGAGAGAGAGAGAGAGAGAGAAAGGGGGGCTGGAGAGGGCAGTCAACAGTAGCGTTGAGATGTCTTCTTTGTCGTTCCAAATCCCGTCTTCCGAGTCTTTCTTTCCGTATCTCCTCTTTCTTTCTTTCTCTCTCTTCTCCTATACTCAGTTCCTTCCTCTATAGCAGTGGTTTGTAATCAGTCTCTATTGTCCCTTAAGGATGTTCAGTCCCATGTTCAGTCAGTGCTAAAGAGACACACAACAGGTTACACAATACATTGCAACACCAAGGCCAAAGAGTTTCAGTATCTCAAACTATTTTTCATATGCAATCGTTTGTCTGAAAACATGTTGTGTCAGGGACCCCCATATACAAGATTTTCTGTTTCAAATAGCCAATGTATCAAGAGGTTAAACTGATTGTGATGTTCTGACTCATTTTTGTTGGGGACCCCCTGGAACCCCCTCGACGACCCCCCTGGGGGTCCCTGTACCCCACTTTGAGAACCACTGGTGTATACCTCCTCTCTCCTCTTGTCTTCGGCTTCTCTCTCTCTCTCTCTCTCTCTCTCTCTCTCTCTCTCTCTTTCTCTCTCTCTCTCTCTCTCTCTCCTCATAGACTCGTATTTTTGTATCCGTTCTTGTCTGTGAGGAAATCCCGTCGCATTTCGGATCTTAAGAGTTCTTAAGGCTCGTCCTTAAGCCCCTCCGCCTTTCTCCAAATCTCCTCTTGACAACGATAATAAGCGAATTTGTTCTACCTGCGTTGTGCCGTCTGGAGTGTCTCTTGTCTCCCGTAACACCTGGCTTTGTCTGCCAAAAGCCCCGTAAAGCCCCTGTGGATGTTCCACAATCCCTCGGAAAAAAGAAAAGAAAGAAAGACATGACACAAAAAAACGTCGGAGGAAGGGTTTTTTGTGCCAAATTGAGATCAGCTGCGCTTCAAACGCTGCGGAGACCCTTAAAACGTGATTAAGTAATCACAGGTGGTGAAAGGGAAAACCCTTTCTCGCACATCACAGGAGTTATGATCTGATTTTATTTAATTGTTCATTCTTTTCTTTATTGCAAAGGTCTTCAACAGGGGGTGCGGGACCCCTAGGGGCTCCTCAGAGTCAATACAGGGGGTCCTCCAAATCTTTGTGTGATAGAAACCTCTTTTCTCCTTTTTATACTGTATTAACCACTTGAATCCTAGTGTCCATATTTTGAGAACTTTAGCCAAAAATAGCATTTTAAGTATTAGGTATTGATGGTTCAAGAGGTTAAATATCTGAAAATATAAATTGACATGAATCCAAAATACACTGATGATTGTGCTGTCAAACAATGAAACTATATAGAATCTATGAACAGGTTGTGGGGGTCCCTGCTTCATCTCGCTCACAACCAAGGGGTCCTTGGCCTGAAAACGTTGAAGACCCCTTGCTTTATTTAATATCATTACTGTGGGATGGAAACCTCATCATGGCCGAAACTGTTACTTTTCAGAATTCAAATTCAAAATTAGCAGATCTACAAACTTGAAAATCTTCGGGGCAGATCGACAAGTGAGCTTTGTCCATCTTCCGCGTTCAATAAATACACTGACACTCGTACAGAGCCCTGAGGGACTCCCGGTCAACCAAGCATAGGGGCGTAAGTGGTTTAAGTGGTTAAACTTGAACTGCACTTCATTCCAGATGTGACTCTCTTCATCCAGACATTGCAGAGGCCTGGAATCTAACCATTCAGCTATGGCTGCCCCTTTACTTGAGCGGGCTATTTGTATTTTGAGTGGTATGCTTCAACATCTGTCTTTGTCCAGTACGAAACGTCCCAAAGCGTGGCCTACATCTTGGCACAAAGCGAAGTTTGTTTTTGTACGCCCTTGGTCACATTGGCCAAGTTTCGCGGAAATGTACTCATAAATAGCACCAATCTCTTCACACTAGGTGCGATTTTTTTTAAAGATATTTTGGGGGATTTTCTGCCTTTATTTATAGATGTATGTAAAGATAGGACAGGATGGGGAGAGAAACAGGGTCATGCAGTAAAGTCGGCGGGAACGGGACTCGAACCCGCGACGCACTGCTTATGTATTTGTGTTTTTATTTTATGCTTATTCTGTTTTAACTCCTTTACATTTCAAAGACAACTATTACACTTTTGCCTCCACTACATTTTTAGGAAGGGAAAGCGTAGATCATGAATTAACCGCTTAAGCGCCTATTTCAAATAAAGTGTAAATGTCTAGTGTCTACAATGACAACATTTCAATACAGTAGCTTGTTGAGTAATATTTGACCAGGAGTATCTATACTCTATAGCTCAAGTCCTGGAATCGAGTATTTGCCCTGCACTGCTGCGGGAGTACATGAGGTCATTGGAAAGAGTCAGACAATATCCCCGAGATCGTTGAAACGGAGAGAGAGAGAGAGGGAGAGGGAGAGGGAGAGAGGGAGAGGGGGAAAGGGATGATGGGAAGAGAAACAGGAGGAGGTATATCCATCGCCACCCAGGGTTCACGGCGCTTGACAAGACACGGTTTGATTGGATTTCACATTATTGGCATTTTGAAACCGTCTTACAAGGAGACGTCAAGTACACATTAATTTTACCTGTAGTTATCGACCCTCCGCGCGAGCTCTTGAAACATGATCTAGTGGTCAGAGGGGAGAGAGAGAGAGAGAGAGAGAGAGAGAGAGAGAGAGAGAGAGAGAGAGAGAGAGAGAGATAGAGAGATAGAGAGAGAGAGCAGCTCTGAGGTTACATAAAGGATTATTACATCATACGGATCATTCCCGTAAAATGATCGGTGTCATTTCGGCGGTACAGTAGGTAGATCAAAGAGCAACAGTTCAACAGGGATATCGTCTCTGTCGGGCTGAAACCCCAATGTTTCATCTTTTTTATGTCCTTTTTTTATCCTCCGTAAATTGATTTTATACCTGCGTTGTATGAGCGTCACATAAAAGTTGTGAAATGCCGAGATGTGACTGGTTTTGACCTCATACATCTGCTCTCACTTCTATTAAGTAGCCTTGTGAACCTACGATATGTGGAGCTATGTGTCCCACACAGCCTATCTCATGTTTCTGTGGAGTGAGGCAGCTTGATGTACAAGTACACCCTCTGTGGCTCAGGGGTAGAGCGGCCGGTTGGCAACCCGGAAGGTTCCCAGTTCGATCCTGGGCTCCCCCAGAGTATCTGTCGAAGTGTCCTTGAGTGAGACCCTGAACCCCTAATTGCTCCCGATGTGCAGGTCGATTTCCTCTGCCATCTGTGTATGAATGTGTGTGTGAATGGGTGAATGTAATGCACAATCTCTGTAGAGCGCCTATGATAAAAGAAGCTATATAAATGCACCATTTATCATTTACCCCTGAACGTGATGCTGGTATCTCTCATGATGTAATGAAGTACAATCACCAAACATGACGATATGCACGAATGGCAAACAGGGAGGCATTGGGTAGAATACTTGCGACCGTCAGATAGAAGATCTACAAGCTCAAGACGGAAAAAGAACTCATCAAGTACAATGCAAAGCAGGTCTGTTTTACTAAGCATAGAGGGTCAAAGAAATTGTTAAAAAAATATCTTATCTTCAAGCTGACAGCGGTTCACATTGCAACGCAATCAGCTATTTTGAAATAGCCAAACGTATAGGATAGGGTATATAGGGGTGGTGACAGCGGTTTTGCCGGACCCCACCTGGAGCACCATTAGCATAATATGGCATCCGGGGGGAGTGTGATGGTGCAGTGCAGAGTTCGGCCCATTCAGGCGAGAGATGGGGCGATCTGTAACTCCAATATTTGCCTAATATTTACATCATAAAACTTTTTTTTTGTCTCATTTCACGCCTAGCCCTTTCTTCCTCCTGCTCCTCTTCCAGACAGCAAACAGGTCGCACGGGTCCGATTCATATACCTCCTCCTCGCACCGCGGAGACAGGGCATCGCCTCCGCGACGCTACTGTGAGCTTGCAGATCTGATATTTATCCGCCGTCTCGCCCAGGCGGAGCGTAATAGATTAGTCTTAACCAACCATTACTTTCAGCTCAAGGGAACCAAACTGCTGGGTTATAGGTTCCCATTCTGTCCCCCCCCCCAAAAAGAGCCGCCATCTCTCCTCATATAAGAGAGGAGGAGATTTCATTTCAATATTTATCTCGATGAATATATATTTTTTACCGGCGGAAAATCTCTCTTTATGTTTATATATGAAGAGAGAGGAGAAGGAAATGAGCGTAAACGAGGGTTTTTGGTTGGGGGCTTGCATACACATACACAGGCTGAAGAGAGAAGTGTGTGTGTGTGTGTGTGTGTGTGTGTGTGTGTGTGTGTGTGTGTGTGTGTGTGTGTGTGTGTGTGTGTGTGTGTGTGTGTGTGTGTGTGTGTGTGTGTGTGTGTGTGTGTGTGTGTGTGTGGGGGGGGGGGGGGTCTTTGGAAGAGCACATTAGAAAGGGAAATTGGACGCAGCGGGGGAAGAGGAATGGTTGTGTTTTTCAAACCACGCCAAGCGTTTGGAAAAATATTGTTGCTTTGCCTAAAAGTGCAATGTGCAAAAAAAAAAGAACTGGAGCCCCGGCAACATTATTAGAATGTTTAAATATTAATTCTTCTCTCCTTTTCTCCTCTCTGCTCTGTGCTCCCTGCTAGCCGTAGTAAAGATGATCGAGATTCCCAGTCAAAGCGCTTTGTTTTTTTCCCACCCTCGCGGCCTCTCTCTCTCTCTCTCTCTCTCTCTCTCACACACACACACACACACACACACACACACACACACACACACACACACACACACACACACACACACACACACACACACACACACACACACGCACGTGCGCACATTTGTATTACTGTAGCCTACTTGTGAGGACATGAATATTTTAGGCCTGGTGTAGAAACGTGTAGAAAACAGCCAAAATATTTCCCCCCAAAATAGCGGAACAATATACCGCACGATGCGCCGTGAGCTTGGATCGTGATCTTTTCCGCATGTGGCGTCACTACTCAACTAAGTACAAAACTCCATATGAGAATTGTCCTCACGAAATTCTTCTATACTTGAGAGGACATTAAGGCCCTGACAAGTATACTAATACAAGTACACACACACACTCATGTACACGTGCACACGTTCGAGCACACGCGCACGCACACATATGCAAGATGCATGTGTTTACCCTGCTAACCTTTGTGTGTGATTCATGTGTTAGTCATGAGCAGAAAAAGGCCTCGACAACGTTTCAGGCCTTTGTAGCTCCGGTGAGAATGGATGTATATATATTCATCTCTGGTGGTTGCAAACGGCCGATATACAGTACATTCAGCGAGGCAAAGTGCAGGAGATTGTATTTAAAAATGCCTAACATCTCTTCTAAGATCCTCAGTCAGCGTGTGTAATCAGGGGTGTCGTACCAAATTCTGGGCTAGTAAGTAACTAGTAAGTGAATCTGTCAAACGTTTTTTTTTTTTTTTTTTTTTTAGCCAAGTGTTAAATCTAGCCAGCCTGCCTAGGTGCGAATTGGCCTCATTTCAGACAAGTACTTAACAGGAAAGATGAAGTGAAAAGGTCAGGTGATCATGTCAGGTCAGGTCATGTACAGTAGTGGTTCTCAACCTGTGGGTCAGGACCCCCAGGGCGTCCCCAGATTATTTGGGGGGGGGGGGGTCCCCAGATGATTAACTTAACTCTCTTACTGCCACAGAATTTAACAAAAAGCTCCATCCACTGCCAGCTAAATTTGAGAATTGTCGCTCATCTTTGAAGGCCTACTGGAGAAAATTGGCTTTGACTATAAAGACAACAATTATATGGCAACGAAGAATAGAATGTCTACTTTGCAACAGAAAAAGATTTTGTGTTTTTATCATGTTCTATTCATTAGCTAGAGGCTGCAGAATATGGCCTAAAAAACAGCTCTTTGAGAACATAAAGCTGAGAAAAATGCATATTTGTGAAGGAGACATTTTCAGGCAGAAATCTCTCTTTAGCCTTTTATTGCTGGCTTCAGTAACATCACACGTATGATCAGTGGTTGTTTACAAACAAATTCAAAAAAATAAAAACAAGAAAGTGTTTTTTTTTTACACACTTTTAGTGTGTAAGAGCAGTAAGCGCAGTGCAGAACATTGACAGTGACATGAGCTTTTCAGCCTGAATTCTGCTTCAGCTTTCAGGGTTTTCTTTATCTCACACTTTTTAGGTTGAAGTACAGTACAAATGATTGATGAAAATAAAAAAATAAAATATAACACAACATTTTAGACACTAGAACTCAATTGTAATACTGCAAATGGAAAAAGGTTGGGGCCTACCTGTCCTTACACAGGCCTCAACCACTACATGTCTACAGAGTGTGTGTGTGTGTGTGTGTGCACGTGCGCGCGTGTGTGCGTGTGTGGGTGTGTGTGTGTGTGTGTGTGTGTGTGTGTGTGTGTGTGGGGGGCTCCATTCTGTTTCACTCCAGCCAGGCTCCTCCGGAAGGGCTCCGCCGGGTCTGCTGAACTCTGCACCCCTACCACGTACACGAGCCCATGGTCGATCTGTAAATTATACAAATACATAATTACTATAAAATACATGAAAAGTAGTACACCTCCAAGCTCACAACGCGTCACAGCAGAATGCGTGGAGGAGCCTACTATTTTCATCAGAAGGCCGTTTTAGAAATTTCAACCCCTGCCTCTCATTCTATGCACTTCCCTGCTTACCACACAAATATATATAAAAATATATATAGTAATTATGTAAAAACAGCATTCATGGTCTGGAGAGGGCACTTTTTACAGATGGATAAAAGTCAGGGGCTCAAGCCCCCTTTGATGTCTATGTGAGCATGTGCCTGGTGCTAAGTCTGATTTACAGAAAAAAGTGTTTTGTTCTTTGTGTTTTTGTCCTTGTCCTTGGACGACTAGCTGGCAATGAAGAAGTAGGCTCATCATCGTTGACTCATCATCTAAAATTATAGCCAGGAAAATATCAAAAAGTTTATATGTAAACAAATCAATTTACAATTTTGACATTTAGCAAATGACTTACAATAAGTTCATATGTAATACATAAAATGCAGATATAGTAAATAGTTACCATGCATTTACTGTCACAGTGAAATGCCCTTTATACCCTGTATATATAATGTCACAATGCAACATAGCTCTGTTTACACAAAGCTGTACTCCAACTGTATATAGGCTATCTTCCCCATTTTCAACTGTTTTTATTTATAACTGTTTTCTCATGCCAATAAAGCTTCTTTGAATAGAATTGAAAGGCTACATCATTCATCATCATCAGCGGTGTTACTGATGTTACATCATGATGTTGTTACATCAGCTACTGATGATGATGATGATGATGATGACGACGACGACATTGCGGGGCGTCCACCGTACGTGCATAGTACGTGCACGTGCCCCACGTGCACCACACGTAAAAAGAAACCTCTCCCTCTCTCACACACACACGCATCGTAGGCACGCACACACAAACTAAGCCAATAAATCCTAAATTCCCATCAAATAAAAAATCCTAGTAGCTGTGCAATGCACCGTACACTACACGCAGTACGTGCACGCGCGTGATAGGAACTCCACGTGTCCTGTATAGCGACAAAAACAAACGCATACACTTGGATCCTAACTCTATGCTTGGATCAAATTGCTGATCCGGTCCGGATACGGAAACATTTCTTGCATGTATGTGTACGTGTAAATAGCCGGATGCAGTAGGCGGGCTCTAGCCGGATCCCACTGGTTTATTCGCAATAGAGACCACTCAGACCATGGTTTGATTGACACGCCTCGGCTTGAGGCTTGAGCCTGCAGGCTTCTAGCCTAGTAAACTAGCAGGCTTCATCACGGATGCGGTGGAAAGAACGCCTGAAGCGATGCTATCACATACAGTATACATACATGCAGATGCACTGGATTCTTACCACTTTAGTTTGGACAGTAGAATCATGGCCATCGTCCAGTGAGTCTCTGCCTCTGTACGTCTGGTTGTTGAATGGGCGGCGGTCACGGCGGGCGGTGGTCTCTTGCTGCGCCGAAGATGTGGTGTTATAGGGATCCATCCAGCACGGGGGTCTCACTCTCAGGAGTGTCAAGTATGGCGGGGGTCTCCGAGTCCATATCGGGATATCAGGAGGCTATTGATCCACTTTTTGACCCGGTTCTTCGCGACCAACGGCGCCAAGAAATGGAATATGTTTCTCTTCAAAGCCAACGCCTACACTACAGGAATCTTTTTCTCTTCTTCTTCATCATCATCATCATCATCATCACGACCACCACCACCATTCGTGGGCGCTGCTGGGTCACCAACGCGGGTAGGTTCAGGTTGTAATCCTAAAGTTTGTTGTCGAAACTTTCCTTCCGTGGGTCTGCTGCTGACCCCGGCCATTTGGCACCTCCCCGGCCCCGGGGTGGTGGGGGATGGTCGCTTTGCTTCGGCGGAATGATACAAACAAGCAGAGGCTGAGCAGGTCCTAGTACTTGGCCTAATACATCTCAATATTCTAGTACTGCTAAATACTACTACCTACTACAATTACTATACTACTAATACTATAAAACAACTGATTTCCGACAAAATGATCGCTTGTACCAACGTTTCTCTCTCTCTTTCTCTACTAACGGCGATGCATAAAACAATATAGTCCCTCAGCTCAAGGCTGCTAGCAGCTAGCAGTGGCGTCAGTTCAGAACAAGCTAAGGTATGGCAACATGACTGGTGTCTGGTGAAGACACCAGTCATGTTGCCATACCTTAGCAACAGGCACGATGAAAAGTACATTTTTATTATTTCCCCCTGTCAAGGTATGGCAGCTGCATACCCCTGCCATACCCAATTGACGCCCCTGGCAGCTAGGCGCTCTGGTCGCTCTGGGCAGGCGGAGCCAGGACAGTCTGTTTACTTTTTTTTTTATGAACGGTTTCCGGCTGTCCTCAAAAGACCCCGACGACCGATTATAGATTCACAAGTTGCGCAAGGACCGCTTTTATCATAATCCATAAAAAACATCAAACGAACGAACGGCCGTATCGGCATGGGAGCTTCTTGCGGATTGGGGCGAACAGGAACGTTCAAAGCAGTATAAGAGTTAACTCTCTTACTGCCACAGAATTTAACAAAAAGCTCCATCCACTGCCAGCTAAATTTGAGAATTGTCGCTCATCTTTGAAGGCCTACTGGAGAAAATTGGCTTTGACTATAAAGACAACAATTATATGGCAACGAAGAATAGAATGTCTACTTTGCAACAGAAAAAGATTTTGTGTTTTTATCATGTTCTATTCATTAGCTAGAGGCTGCAGAATATGGCCTAAAAAACAGCTCTTTGAGAACATAAAGCTGAGAAAAATGCATATTTGTGAAGGAGACATTTTCAGGCAGAAATCTCTCTTTAGCCTTTTATTGCTGGCTTCAGTAACATCACACGTATGATCAGTGGTTGTTTACAAACAAATTCAAAAAAATAAAAACAAGAAAGTGTTTTTTTTTTACACACTTTTAGTGTGTAAGAGCAGTAAGCGCAGTGCAGAACATTGACAGTGACATGAGCTTTTCAGCCTGAATTCTGCTTCAGCTTTCAGGGTTTTCTTTATCTCACACTTTTTAGGTTGAAGTACAGTACAAATGATTGATGAAAATAAAAAAATAAAATATAACACAACATTTTAGACACTAGAACTCAATTGTAATACTGCAAATGGAAAAAGGTTGGGGCCTACCTGTCCTTACACAGGCCTCAACCACTACATGTCTACAGAGTGTGTGTGTGTGTGTGTGTGCACGTGCGCGCGTGTGTGCGTGTGTGGGTGTGTGTGTGTGTGTGTGTGTGTGTGTGTGTGTGTGTGGGGGGCTCCATTCTGTTTCACTCCAGCCAGGCTCCTCCGGAAGGGCTCCGCCGGGTCTGCTGAACTCTGCACCCCTACCACGTACACGAGCCCATGGTCGATCTGTAAATTATACAAATACATAATTACTATAAAATACATGAAAAGTAGTACACCTCCAAGCTCACAACGCGTCACAGCAGAATGCGTGGAGGAGCCTACTATTTTCATCAGAAGGCCGTTTTAGAAATTTCAACCCCTGCCTCTCATTCTATGCACTTCCCTGCTTACCACACAAATATATATAAAAATATATATAGTAATTATGTAAAAACAGCATTCATGGTCTGGAGAGGGCACTTTTTACAGATGGATAAAAGTCAGGGGCTCAAGCCCCCTTTGATGTCTATGTGAGCATGTGCCTGGTGCTAAGTCTGATTTACAGAAAAAAGTGTTTTGTTCTTTGTGTTTTTGTCCTTGTCCTTGGACGACTAGCTGGCAATGAAGAAGTAGGCTCATCATCGTTGACTCATCATCTAAAATTATAGCCAGGAAAATATCAAAAAGTTTATATGTAAACAAATCAATTTACAATTTTGACATTTAGCAAATGACTTACAATAAGTTCATATGTAATACATAAAATGCAGATATAGTAAATAGTTACCATGCATTTACTGTCACAGTGAAATGCCCTTTATACCCTGTATATATAATGTCACAATGCAACATAGCTCTGTTTACACAAAGCTGTACTCCAACTGTATATAGGCTATCTTCCCCATTTTCAACTGTTTTTATTTATAACTGTTTTCTCATGCCAATAAAGCTTCTTTGAATAGAATTGAAAGGCTACATCATTCATCATCATCAGCGGTGTTACTGATGTTACATCATGATGTTGTTACATCAGCTACTGATGATGATGATGATGATGATGACGACGACGACATTGCGGGGCGTCCACCGTACGTGCATAGTACGTGCACGTGCCCCACGTGCACCACACGTAAAAAGAAACCTCTCCCTCTCTCACACACACACGCATCGTAGGCACGCACACACAAACTAAGCCAATAAATCCTAAATTCCCATCAAATAAAAAATCCTAGTAGCTGTGCAATGCACCGTACACTACACGCAGTACGTGCACGCGCGTGATAGGAACTCCACGTGTCCTGTATAGCGACAAAAACAAACGCATACACTTGGATCCTAACTCTATGCTTGGATCAAATTGCTGATCCGGTCCGGATACGGAAACATTTCTTGCATGTATGTGTACGTGTAAATAGCCGGATGCAGTAGGCGGGCTCTAGCCGGATCCCACTGGTTTATTCGCAATAGAGACCACTCAGACCATGGTTTGATTGACACGCCTCGGCTTGAGGCTTGAGCCTGCAGGCTTCTAGCCTAGTAAACTAGCAGGCTTCATCACGGATGCGGTGGAAAGAACGCCTGAAGCGATGCTATCACATACAGTATACATACATGCAGATGCACTGGATTCTTACCACTTTAGTTTGGACAGTAGAATCATGGCCATCGTCCAGTGAGTCTCTGCCTCTGTACGTCTGGTTGTTGAATGGGCGGCGGTCACGGCGGGCGGTGGTCTCTTGCTGCGCCGAAGATGTGGTGTTATAGGGATCCATCCAGCACGGGGGTCTCACTCTCAGGAGTGTCAAGTATGGCGGGGGTCTCCGAGTCCATATCGGGATATCAGGAGGCTATTGATCCACTTTTTGACCCGGTTCTTCGCGACCAACGGCGCCAAGAAATGGAATATGTTTCTCTTCAAAGCCAACGCCTACACTACAGGAATCTTTTTCTCTTCTTCTTCATCATCATCATCATCATCATCACGACCACCACCACCATTCGTGGGCGCTGCTGGGTCACCAACGCGGGTAGGTTCAGGTTGTAATCCTAAAGTTTGTTGTCGAAACTTTCCTTCCGTGGGTCTGCTGCTGACCCCGGCCATTTGGCACCTCCCCGGCCCCGGGGTGGTGGGGGATGGTCGCTTTGCTTCGGCGGAATGATACAAACAAGCAGAGGCTGAGCAGGTCCTAGTACTTGGCCTAATACATCTCAATATTCTAGTACTGCTAAATACTACTACCTACTACAATTACTATACTACTAATACTATAAAACAACTGATTTCCGACAAAATGATCGCTTGTACCAACGTTTCTCTCTCTCTTTCTCTACTAACGGCGATGCATAAAACAATATAGTCCCTCAGCTCAAGGCTGCTAGCAGCTAGCAGTGGCGTCAGTTCAGAACAAGCTAAGGTATGGCAACATGACTGGTGTCTGGTGAAGACACCAGTCATGTTGCCATACCTTAGCAACAGGCACGATGAAAAGTACATTTTTATTATTTCCCCCTGTCAAGGTATGGCAGCTGCATACCCCTGCCATACCCAATTGACGCCCCTGGCAGCTAGGCGCTCTGGTCGCTCTGGGCAGGCGGAGCCAGGACAGTCTGTTTACTTTTTTTTTTATGAACGGTTTCCGGCTGTCCTCAAAAGACCCCGACGACCGATTATAGATTCACAAGTTGCGCAAGGACCGCTTTTATCATAATCCATAAAAAACATCAAACGAACGAACGGCCGTATCGGCATGGGAGCTTCTTGCGGATTGGGGCGAACAGGAACGTTCAAAGCAGTATAAGAGTTAATGTGCAACATTGTTTTCTCACTCAACAGAAAACAAACCAACATAAAGTTTAAGTGTAGAGAGGGTATCTGCACATTTCTAAAGTGACAATTTAAGGACTTTTCAAACATTCTAAAATGACAAATTAAACATTGGCCAAATTGTCAAATATTAGAGACAGAAATTGTGAAAATAGCCGATTTATAAAATATCCGCTATTTACCATGTTATACAAAATGTAATGCCTCAACTCTTAGTGCTCGTCAGGGTGGGGGGTCCCCAGTTAAAATATGATTATTTTGGGGATCGCGGCCTGAGAAGGTTGAGGACCACTGATGTACAATATGCAGAGCCAAAACATAAAAGACAGTAGTGTAGAACCCTGAGGGTCTCCGGTCAACAACAACATGTATAGAGTTTAAGTGCTCATACTCCCCACCACGGAAAACAAACGTCGTTGTCAGCCTGGAGTGGTTTTCACCTGCAGTCTGGTTCTCTTCTCTCTCTCTCTCTTTCCTGGATAATTACCTCCCTCTGCACCACTTAGTGCCTCTCTCTCTCTCTCTCTCTCTCTCTCTCTCTCTCTCTCTCTTGTTAAACACCTCTGCATTCAGGTGTACATACTCCCGTGCCAACCAACTGTTACACACACACAAACACACACACACACAACGCTCTATTAGCATCAAAGGTGTGTTTATAACTGCCTGCTCCCCGGGGGGAACGCATACAAAGATATACACACACACACACACACACACACACACACACACACACACACACACACACACACACACACACACACACACACACACACACACACACACACACACACACACACACACACACACACACACACACACACACACACACACACACACACAAACACACACACACACACACACAGAGAGAGAAGAGAAAGGAGTGAAAATTAACCAATTGAAGGGGCTTCCCAGCGGCACAGAGGTAAACAATTCGGAGCGATAATGCGCTAGCGCGCCGTGCGCACGTGTGCGCGTCGCGTGGTGCATGTGCGCTCTGTCAAGCGACGCGCGATGCGTCTCCCGACGGCGGGAGAAACAAAGTAATTGAGTAGGCGACGTTCAGTCAAGTACGGTACCTATGTAAAATTTTGAGGTATTAGCATTTTTAAATACTTTGTACTTGATTGATTAATCATATTAACATTAAGCCCTGATGTGTTATACTTTGAATATTTGAAAATATCTCATCTTCAAGCTTGATGTGAGCTTATATAATGGCTATTTTAACTACTTCTACTTTGGAACAGTACGTATATTTTGACACCGGTATTTTTGCACTTTTACTCAAATAAAATAGTCAATCCAAGACTTTCAAATCCAAGACTATTTTGAGGGTTGAGTTGAGAATGTTTCTTTGAGTTTTTTTCCCCCCCCAATGAAGTTTAATTTTTTTTTTTTATTATCTACCCCTTACAGCAACTTTTTGTAGGCTACTGAGAAAGGCGGTGAATAAATCAGAGGTATTATCATTTGTATAAATATTGTTATTTTAACTTATTTATAAAGTAAAAGTAAAAGTATAGTAAAACAAGAAGAGTACTTCCGCCGCTTCCTCAAGGCAGGGAGGTAAACATTGGGAGCGATGCGTGCGCGTGTGACGCGCTGGCGCGGCGCGCTCTGCCGATCTGGAATGCGCGCGTGTGACGCGGACGCCTTGAGGTGGTGCAATTGATCACGAGGATGAATTGCACGGCGTCGGGGGGCTCAATTGAACGACATAAATAAGACTTATGTGCATAAGTGTCGCCCCTCGGTTCTGTTTGTACGTGTAGCGCAGGTTGTATAAGCAAGCACACGGGAGCGCATGTGTGTGTGTGAGTGTGTGGGTCTCTCATCTTTCATAGATCACAATGGCATTTATTTCCCTTTTAACACCCCCTCACGTAAGCGCACACACATGCACGCACACGCGCACACGCACACACCTTGTCTGAGATCTAAGACCAAGGAGCGCCTTTTTTCCCCCTCTCCTTCTTCCTTATAAAGAAACGACAGTTCTTTTCTTTTTAAGCTGATTTCTGCATCTTATGCAAGGTGCCGTGATGTAGCCTGGAGGATCGCCATCCTCTGCTGTCTGTCTGCAGCCCGGGGGCCTGAGATTAAAGCCTAGCTCTTTAGGTGAAGAGGCACCTTTTGTGTCGGTATAGAGAAGAAGAAGAAAAAAAGACTTCCTGTTTTTTTCCCCTTTGATAACATGGTGTAACCGATTGAAATCCAAAACGCCGCTCCAATCTGACTCACACCGCGGTCGGAAGGAAGGGTATAGGGTGACGTCATCCGTGAAAAAAAAAAGTTACTTCTCTCGTTCCGTCGCATCCCGACCGACCGGCCGGCCGACCCCTGTCCGCGTGGGAAAAGGTGAATTCCTATGTTTTGTTTTGTTTTGTTTCATTTCAAGTACGGCCAGTTTAGCCCAATTGTCGGTTTGTGATGTGCCTGCGTGCGTGCGTGCATGTGTGTGTGCGTGCGTGCTAGGGATGGGACGATATACAAAAACACTCACGATAATCGTATCGTGGAGATTTAATTTATCGTGATATCGTCCTCCGTCATGCACTGGGATCAATTAACTTCCGGTACCAGTTAAACCCTCTAAAATTGGTAAAAGGTACTTAATAATATACATACTTGATAGAGTCTTTTTTTCACTCTCTACCAAATCTCTTTTTGGCAGATGTTCCGCCCCAGGATAATGGATTTTGATTATCATGATAATATCGTAAATCGTGATTTCTTTGCTCACAATAATCGTGATATGATATTCTCATATCGTCCCATCCTTAGTGTGTGCGTGTGTACTGAGGGGTGTGTGTATTAATAGATAGGTGGAAGGGCTTTCGTCTTAACCCCATGGGAACCCCTCGTCTCTCCCCCACCCCCCACCTCCTCTCTCTCTCTCTGCCTCTGCCTCTCTCGTCCGGCTCTCCCAGGGATGCGGGCAGGTTTCAGGAACACCTTTTAAGGTCCTAATTGATTTCTTTTAAGCACACAGAGGACTAGAGAGGGCCGCGCTGCCAGCCGGCATTAAGGCCCTGAGAGATGGCTCTCATGTTAGATTGGCCTGCCTCTTCACATTTGTGGATCTCTCTCTCTCTCTCTCTCTCTCTCTCTCTCTCTCTCGTTTCATCTCAATATCTCTGTCCTGATCTCTTCGTCGGCATGAGAAAACCTGTGTTTGCATCGTCAAAGCAAGTGTCGAGTAAAAACCATCAAAACACAAGAAATCTTCGTATTTAAACGGGATAACATGAAGGTTTTTAGCAGTGCTGTGTCATATTGCAACTTGAAGAAACTGCCCAAAGGCCCATTCCCACTGGGCCACATAAACAGATAAAAAAACATCTTTCTCCTTTCAAGTGGAAGATAAAAAATATCTGTCACAGATATTTTTTGTGTCAGTATCTTACCATCCACTTGAATGGAGAAAGATATTTTTTTATCTGGCCCATTGGAAATGGGCCTTTACATTGACACAAATGTCTCTCTCTCTCTGTCTCTGTCTCTCTCTCTCTGGCGCTTTCTCGCTTTCTCACGTTCTCCCTGACGGCTGTTGACGAGACATTTAAACCCCGGACCGCCAGGAATCCTGTCTAGACCGAAGGGGGAGGGATTTGAACTCACGGTTGAGGTTTCTTCCACATGACTTTCACCAATTAAGTCAAATCCCTGGTGCTAATTTAAGACATGGCACTGAGTCATGACCCCGCCTCCACCCGCCCATCATCCACCCTCCCACCCACCCCCGCCTTTTGTTATTCCGGTAACAGTGCACTTGTTTACTTGGACTCGTATACAGCGGCGTAGCCACGAGTGGGCCTGACTAGGCCTAGGCCCACCCATTTTGTTTTTGTGCCCACCCAAAAATAACTAAAACATTCGCGGCGCGGCGATGCGCGGTGCGGTGCGGCGATGTGCGGCTATCTAGGAAGCAAAGAAAGACACCACCGTTTGATTTGATCATAGCTTAGTCAATTATGAAGCGATTTATCAAATTAAAACATCTCCATATTGCTTGGGAAGTTCACTTCCATGACAAATGACTGTATTATGTCCCTGTAAATATTTAAACGTTCGCTATATTAAAATAGCCGATGTGGGTTATCACAGGTTTACTGGTGTGAAGAAGAGGCTCAAATATGTCTTGCGAGCTCCTCAAGTCACTTAATGGGTTGAAAGACCATTTAAGTTTTGACAAGCGGAATAGTCCTGAGTGGTGTGTGTGTGTGTGTGTGTGTGTGTGTGTGTGTGTGTGTGTGTGTGTGTGTGTGTGTGTGTGTGTGTGTGTGTGTGTGTGAGTACAATGTCTGGCAGAGGAATGCGGTGGAGACAAGCGTGCGGCTAGGTTATTTCGGGGTGGGCCGTGTTGCAACGTGTTTTTGGGGCTGGGAGGGTGTAGCGGGACGGACGGACGGATGCTCGATCCCATCTGGTCTCCATCAATCAGTATTGTCCCCGCGTCGCTGTGTCACGTCTCCCGGGTCGCCCAGCTGTCACAACACCACCCCGAACCCTTCATCCTCCTGGGTGCGCTCTGCATGCGCACACACACACACACACACACACACACACACACACACACACACACACTAGGGTGGTCGCAGACGCTAGTCGTGACCCCCGCCCGCCAGTGCTGACCAGCGGGCTGGACACAAGTACTTGACCTCCCCTGGACTTCAGTGAAAGTTCTAGATACTCCTCCTGGTCTAATGATGTTACTCGGCTTACAAGTGAAAGTTGCTCGTCAAATATCCATTTGGTTTCATTTTACACTCTCAAGAGTTAAATTATTGCGACCGTCAGGTCGCAGTTACCAAGCCTCCCCCGGCTGTCTGTCTGTCAGTCAGTCAGTCAGTCAGTCAGTCAGTCAGTCAGTCAGTCAGTCAGTCAGTCACACGTCACACTTTTGCCCTTCTCATATCTCCGCCACCGCTGCCCCGATCCATGCCAAACTTTGCACACACACTCCTTGGCTACAAATGTTGCCCTAAAATCACACAAATCGGTACAGTATGTCTACAGTCATATCATCAACGTGGATTTGTCTTATTTAGCACCACCATCAGGTAGTTCGATACAGCATAGAACTGTGGACAAAATCGTATCTAACGATAACGAAACATTCGAAAATACTTGGTCTGAGAGGCTATAGTGACCTCCTAGACCTATATTCGTACATCTCTACCTCAGCCCCTCTCTGTGTCTCTCAATCAAGCCAATCTAACAGCAGACTAGAGCTCAACTGCACCCCCGCCTCTTTGTCTGTCTGTCTGTCTGTCTGTCTGTCTGTCTGTCTGTCTGTCTGTCTGTCTGTTGTTGATTGATTGAAGACTTTATTAGAAGTTTGCATAGGAAAAGGTTTCATGACAATCAACTAAAAGGAGATCCTAGTAAGCTTTTTGGCTTATTCACACAGGAAACCTTTATGTATCTCATATAACATTGAATGACAGACGGATAGAACACATTACTATGCAGTAGATATCATAAAAATATATATATATATCCCATAACTTTCCAACATCCCATCGTGCATTGCGCAGAAGGTGTACGGCAGCTTCCGATGCCGCAGCCAAGTGTGATCTACAAGCTCACAACGGTTTCATCTGCGACGCGACGTGAGCTTGTATGTCTGCTGTTAACCGGAAGTGTCCCGCAGATAATGCTACAGTAAATTCTCATGGAAACAGGTGGATAGATATTTAAGGGTCAGGGCGAGGGCAAGGCTAGGCTAGGCTAGGTTTGTTTTGACTAGTTACGAGCGGCTGCCGCCTGTAAGTGGTATAGCAGGAGAACGAGTTTGACCCTTTGTTTGAGTTGACTCTGGGTTGAACATGATTTGTGTTGTTAACGTTTTTAAAGTATGTTGTCAGGTACATGGGTATCTGTCTGTCTGTCTGTCTGTCTGTCTGTCTGTCTGTCTGTCTGTCTCATCCGTCTCTCACTCTCTCTCCAAGTGGAGAGTCACGGACAAACTGTTGCTGCTCTTTTATAATTTTTTCCCCCCTTACGGAGGAGGGCGGGTTGTTTTGTCCCGGCCTCTCAGTGGCAGAGGAGGGGGGTTTGGATGAAACACCACTCTGCATAACAAAACCTACATCTGTCCGTCGTTTTGTTGGCTCTGGGATCGCTGATGGGAGGAGGAGGTGGAGGGTGTCTTTTGTGGCAGCTCGCTGTCGTGGTAACAAGAGGGGTGGGGGTCGTGGGGGGGGGGGGGGGGGGTGTAGAGGTATGGGACAGGGGGAGGTGTACGGAGAGCGGTTGGAGTTCCCAAACCTTTTTTTTTCTTCCCAGTTCGAGACTAACTATCACTCATCGACGATGAGACTGGAACCCTGAAATATAACGTTGGTGTCCCCCACACCCCAATGACACAAAGCTACAAATATATGAATTATCCATACTATATTTCAGAATTAGCTAAAGTAGGCCATCTACAAGCTCACAACGTGCCGTTTTGATTTCTGAAAAAGAAGCGAGGTATTTACTCGCCACCCAAAATAAAAAAATAAAAATAAGCTTGACCCGAAAATGCTTGACCTGAAACTGGGTCTCGACCCACTGTTTGGGAAACACTGGGACGGAGGAGAGGAGAGGAGAGGAGAGGAGAGGAGAGGAGAGGAGAGGAGCAGTGTTTAGGGAGGATGGTGACTGCGCCCCCCCCCCCCCACTCCGGGACAGAGGTCTTTTGTTGGGTCTCCATATTTGATCCTCTTAGCGGTTCGCCTTGCCTCCGCCCCTTTTAGACCACCCCCCCCTCCCACCCCCATGCTTTCGTTACGCCACACACACAGTCACACACACACACACACACACACACACACACACACACACACACACACACACACACACACACACACACACACACACACACACACACACACAGACACGCACATGCACCGTCACGTTCACTCTCACTTTCACAAGGCTGCTTACAGCTGTCTGTCTGGTCCAGTGGTTCCCTGTCACTGGGTCGGGACCCATTTGTGGGTCACAGACACATTTTTTTATGGGTCCCTTTATTTTTCATTTACTCCATTCTGTTTGTAATTATTATTAGATTCAACACATTTTTCAAATACATTTGCAAAAAAAAAGTTTTTTCCCCCCAAGTAATTTCATGATCAAAATAAATTAAAATCTAAGAAAATCCATAAACATTTTTCCAAATCATTTTTCGTCATACTGTAGTTTTAGTTGACTAAATCAACACTACTCACAATTACACCAAAACAACTCTGAAACCACAGCTCTGACCTTAACAGTGATATAGAATAAATAAATGCCTCAAGAGTGCATCATTTCGCTTCAGAAAGTGTTTCGAAGAGTTTAGAAATCCCACTCCCCCACAAAAGCAAAAACTTTCTCTCTTCAAGTAAAAAAAACTACAAAACTTCGCTAAAAAAACAAAGATTAAGACGGTATAACCTCCTCTGTTCTGTGGCCCCGGTCGGCACTAACAGTTTTCCATTTAGACTTCGTTAAAAGAACAGACATGGTCCGCGACCCCGGCTGTCCTTTCTACTTTTTCCGCCTACGTCCGAGAGAAGCGCGGTCTTGAAGGCAGGAAAAACTTCCTCCTTTGGAGACTTCCTGCTCTCTTTACATCACAGCCGTCAGAGGGGACTTAACCTTTCCATCGCTCCCCGCATGGCGGACACAGTATCAGCTAGCAACTCTACTGTTCCTCACGGAACTAAAAGCAGTGGTGTGAGAAGGAGTCCGATGTATTTTACCCAAGTAAAAGCAGCAGTGCCACAAAGGAGAACAAAGTCCTGCATTACAACATTTTATTAAGGTTTTGGCATTCAGATATGCTTAAAGTAACAAAAGTAAAAGTGCTCATAATGCAGAATGTGTCATTTCACATATATTATTGCGACAGTTTACTAAACCGGCAGATTCTGTCTGTCAGTGAGCAACGCCTCAACAGGTCATCACATTGTTGACTCAATGACCGAGAAAGCATGTTCTGGCAATCATATACTGTATGGAGATCCCTGATGTCATCAATATTAAGCCCATATTGGCAATGCCCATATATGGACACTCCATATGGCCAAGACAGAATTAATTTGCAAAACAAGACTGCTGACTATCATCACCTGGATCTCCATATATGGAGCTGGTCAGTATCTGACCTCACAGACTTCATATATGGATATAGCTGACACCCACATCACAGTGATAACTCGACCAGCTCAGCAGAAGGTTCATGCCAAAGCAGCCATGTGCACGCACCCATGTGCACACGCCACACGCCCATGTGCACCCTTCACTTCTCGCCCTTAGGGCGTCTTACTGGTTATGTTTATAATCTTTTATTGATCAAATTTTTTTCAAAATCTACAAGCTCATAACCCTGCTATTCTCGAATAGGCAAAGTTGAAAATCATGACGTAATTGGTTAAAGTGTGTTTATAATCCTCAAAATCTACAAATCACTTGTAACAAAACTTCCTCCGATAATCGTTTAAAAGTTGATTTTTCACTGTGGATGCATTAGTGGAGTAGAAGTAGGAAGTGGACATACTCGAGTAAAGTGAAAGTACCTCAAAATTGTACTTTAGGTACAGTAATTAGTGCTTAGTCATTTTCCGCCACAGACCAGAGGGGACTTAACCTTTCCGTCTCGCGGAGTATATCAGCTATTGCTATAGTGTTCCTTACAAAAAAAGCGGAGAAAGTTTATAACCCAGCCTTCCATCAGCAACTCCCCTCTCTCTCTCTCTCTCTCTCTCTCTCTCTCTCTCTCTCTCTCTCTCTCTCTCTCTCCCTCCTTTTCCTTCGCACACACACACACACACACACACACACACACACACATCACACCCGCTGAAGAGAGAAACAAAGTGCGTGGTGGAGTCGGGGGACTCGGGGGACGACGGGCCGTTACAAAAGCGGTATTGTTTCAGGGCTGAGGTCAGTGGCCGCCACAGAGCACCAGGCTCCTCACAAAGAGACCCGGGCTTTCTTTTTTATTGCAGCCTCCACTGTGTGAAAGGAAGCCCTCCTCGCACCACATTGTTTGATGCTCCCCAACTGATCCCCCCGAAAGATAGAGGTGGGCACCGCGCGCGCACGTGCATGTATACGCGCACGTTCACGTACGTGCGAGCATGGGGTGCACGCTGCATACATATCGTCGTTGTCAAGTGGAAACCTCGCATCACCAAGTTTCAAATGTGTACGTTCTTTCGCTAAGTAAAGCCCTGCTTCATCAAACAAGGCCGTCGCACAAAAGTAGTGAAAACAGCAGATCTACAAGCACACAACGCCTCACGGTGCGAGGCGTTGTGTGCGTGTAGATCGGCTGTTTTCACTAGTTTGAATGAATCCTTTTTAAATGATAAATGCAAAACGAACGGTTTTGGACATAGAATGTTTTCACCCGACAACGACGATATTCACGTGTGGAGATGTTACGAAGATGTTACGAAGTTAAGCATACACACACTTCCCTTTGGAAAGTTGGTTCTCAAAAGTTTTCATGTCAAGGACCCCTGGATTGATATGTATTTAGCCACGGGACCCCCATCTGGAAAAATACAGATGTTGTGCAAGGGACAAGAGAGGATTTGTGTTAGAAATGTCCAATTCGACTTGGATGGAATTCAGCTATAGGTTCACATTCAAATATCATAGAAAAGACATTCACTCATTGAATACTTATGTTTCCTTGTACAATAGTGTACTCCCTCTCGTACACAATTTATTGTGAAATGTGCTGTATTGTAATATTGACCTCTGTCAGAAGCCTGTGTACA
Organism: Nannobrachium achirus; assembly: GCF_963921795.1. Taxonomy (NCBI): domain Eukaryota; kingdom Metazoa; phylum Chordata; class Actinopteri; order Myctophiformes; family Myctophidae; genus Nannobrachium; species Nannobrachium achirus. Next base: position 25,429,483 of record NC_137831.1, on the reverse strand, counting down.
TGCGTGCTTGCGTGTGCGTGTGTGCGTGCACACGTGCGTGTGTGCGTGAGCCAAGGGTGTGTCACAGTCGTACGCGTGCTTACGGCGTTGTCACATTGTGTTTTGTCTGGCGAGTTGACACGCACCCGAGGAGAGACAGAGGGGTGAGGTGAAGGACAGGCACAGCCACCGTCGCTCGTCACCATGCACGCTTTCCCAGTCTGATGATCTGCATTCTGAAAGACAAAAACAACGTTATTCTCGTACGTTCTCCGTGATCTGACACTGATAATCTCACAGCGACGATCCTTACGACTTGAATCCTTGATCGTTTGAACCCCAGCATCCGTATTCAAGGGAGAACCATCGCAGGGAAATAACAGATCTACAAGCTTATTCTGTCTCTCCACTGCACGCCAGTGCAGACATGGGTCAGATTGGGTTTTAGAAATAGAAGTGGTGAAAATTTACATTAACAAGTACATTTACTCAAGTACTGTACACATTTGAGGTGTTTTACCTGATTATTTCCAATTTTCAATACTTTTACTTCTACTCCACTACATCTCGGATCCACATATTGTGCTAATTTTAACACTTAAGTTACTAGTTACGATTTTTTGACATTTTATACATTTGAAAACTAGTGAAATGGAACATTCTGCATAATGAGTACTTTAATCCTTTTGGAACTTCAAGTACGTTTTGACGCCAATACCTTAGTTTGTACTCTTACTCAAGTAAATGTCCAGACATTTACTTGCAACAGAGTGTTTCTACATTGCGCTATTGATACACTTTTACTAAGTGACACGTAACCAACGGTGCGGATGGGTAACAAAGCGGAACGGCCGTGCGCGTGCCCTCGCATCGCATCTGTGTCAACGACCAAGTCACGGTGTCGGTGGGGTGGGGTGAGGTGGGGTGGGGAGCGGCGTGTGCTGGGGGGCGCGCTCCCCGCGCCCGTCGCGGTGACCTTGATAATTGTGACGGTAATTACAATAAGTGGCCATTATATTTTCAAGGTGCGCTGCTCCCCTTCATTATCCCAATCAATTTGAGTCACTATCAATTTGATAATGCTACCGTAATGCGCGTCTGCTCCGGGCAGAGATGCACACTCGGCACGGCCGTGACAGCGCGGCCCTCACGGCGTAATGGAATGCTGTTACACAGATTGAGGTGCAGCCCTCCGCCTATATGCCCCATCCTCGTCGCCAATCAATATTAACAGCTTGTAAAAAAGTACTGCCAGAGATTAGCCTCTCCCCCCTCGAAAACCCCGACTGGAAAAGACGCACTTAAACAAAGTGCGTCCGGACATGTCTGCTCTGGCTCGGGTCAGCAGGAAGGCCCGGAAGTTTTATTCGTTTTAACATTTTCTTTGTTTTTCCCCGTTTTCTACCATTTACAATTACAACTATGTAGGCATTTAGCAGACACTCTTATCCAGGGTGACTTTACATTAAGCACGGTGAACACACACAGAATGCAGGGAGAACAGTGTCGTGCCTTATAAGAATATATCGTCACTGTCGGGCAGAAACCTCGTATCTCCAAGTTTCAAATGGGTACGTATCTCACAAAGTAAAGCCCTGCTTCTTCATACAAGGCTGTCGCACAAAAGTAGTGAAAACAGCAGATCTACAAGCACACAACGCCTCGCGGTGCGAGGCGTTGTGTGCTTGTAGATCGGCTGTTTTCATTAGTTTTAAAATGATAAATACAAAACGAACGCTTATGGACATACAAGGTTTCCACCCGACAACGATGATATAGTCTCGCATGGCCAAACTGTTGCCTCCCACCATTTTTTTTTTTTATAATTTATTTTTTGGCTTTTTTTATGCCTTTATTGATAGTATACAGTAGACTGACAGGAAATGGGGAGAGAGAGAGATGGGGAGTGACATGCGGCAAAGGTCGTCCGGATCGGGAATCGAACCGGCGACGCCGCGGCAACCATGCCTATGTGGCGGTGCCTATGTGGTATGCGCCTTGACCAGTAGGCCACCGGACGCCCCGCCTCCCACCATTTTTAAACGTTCAATTCGAAGATTGTGGAATAGTTGTCTAGGCGAGACTTCGGTAAGCCAATAATCTAGCATCAGTCTAAACACTCTCTCTCTCTCTCTGCTGCGTGTAGCCGCCGTTAAATCCTGCACCACCACCTGTACAGTATTGTGTTGCAGCATGCGGGAGGAGAAAGTGCAAAGCGTTGCACTTTTCTCCTTCTCTGGGACGGCCTTGTCCGGCAGCGATATTCGCCGCTTATTAATAAATAAAAAAAAAGAACAGACAATTGTTTGGCAGTTCTTTTGATGTATGAGCCTATTGAGTGGGCGATCCCCCCCTCCCAGCCGCTCCTATCTGCCTGACAGCGCACGGGAGAGACAGAGAGAGGGAGAGAGAGAGATCGTTTTCTCCCCCCACCCCTCCCATCCCCCCGGTATCGGACCCTCCCGCCGCCCCGCCCGTCTGCCAATACGATCGGAGTGCATGCTGACCCCCCCAGGGCACCGTGATTTGTTGAGCCACACCTGACATAATTTACCGGCGCGGTACCAGCCTCCATATTTCAAAAAATGAGGACAAACCGCTATTGAGTGAAACGCCAATATAATTAATGGCAATTATGAACGCCCGGGAAATTGTTTGTTGCTCTAATCCTCCCTCCCTCGCCTCCGCCGCACACACGTAGGCTACTGTAAGGGGCGGGAAGTAACTAAGTATGTTTAATCAAGTACTGGATGTACAGTAATTAGAGTACAGTAGTGCATGGGTCTTCAACAGGGGATCCGGGACCCCTAGGGGGTCCTCAGAGTTACTACAGGGCGTCCTCCAAATCTTTGTGTGATAGAAAGAAAAAAACGAAATCTCCTTTTTAGCCAGATACTTAACCAAGTTCTGAGAACTTACGCTGCGAGGCGTTGTGAGCTTGTAGATCAGCTATTTTCGGCAAAGAGGTTTGGTGTAGAGGGGAGAAGTATTGACAGTTCAAGTGGTTAAATATCTGAAAACACAAATTGACATGAACCCAAAATACCCTGATTGTGCTGGCAAACAATGAAACAATATGGAATATTTGGTTGTGGGGGTCCCTGCTTCATCTCTCTCTCAACTAAGGGGTCCTTGGTCTGAAAACGTTGAAGACCCCTGCTGTAGTGTATTGAAGTTGAAGTACCTCAATTTCCTGCTCCCTTATACTTACACTCCACTACACACTACATAATGTCCATTGTCCAAGGCAAATGTTGACCTTTTACTCCACTGCGTTTGTTTGTAACCTTTAGTCACATTGTGACGCATTGTGAGATTGTAGATCAGCTATTTTTTGGTGAATAGATTTGATAGTAGATTGAAATAAGCGGTCCAAGAATACCTCATTTGGCCATAAAAAAATAACAACTAGTTAAATACTTGAATACTTCAAATAGTGAAAACAATGTTTTCACAAATGTTGGCCTATTTTTTCAAACCTACAGTATATACTTGTCAAATAGTGGAAATAATACCATTTTCACCAAATGTTGGCATATTTTCTGTCTGTCATTTCTTGCCAGAGAGAGAGCGAGAAACAGTTACCGAACAGAAAAGAGATTTCTAAGCACAGTAGCGGCGTAGAAAAAAAATACCTGTGAGACGGCCTCATTTAGCCGAGACTACGAGACAGAACGAGCCAGAGAAAGAGAGAGAGAGAGAGAGAGAGAGAGAGAGAGAGAGAGAGAGAGAGAGAGAGAGGCAGGCAGAGAGAGGCAGGCAGAGAGAGAGAGAGAGAGAGAGAGAGAAACGGCAATTATTTCAGTGACCTTATTGTCATCCGTTGTAAAAATGTGTAATTAGTGGTGTTTACAGCGGCTCTGCACCTGCAGCTTAGCGTGCTCTGTAATGTTTGCTTTCAAGGCGCGCGAGGACAGTGCCAGCCCCTGTCACCTCCTGTCTCACACACACACACACACACACACACACACACACACACACACACACACACACACACACACACACACACACACACACACACACACACACACGCGTGCACACACACACGCGTGCACACGGGCAAGCACACACGCACGCACAGAAACACAAGCAAAGACGGAATGAGAGAAAAGAAACCAGTCCTCACAGACTTGAAGAAAATATGTCGAGTTGGACTTACAATTAGGAAAACATTCAGGTTGAAGTTAGAATTAAGCATTCAGAGGTTAGGTTTATTTGTTCGAGTAGGGTTCGAGGCTACCCTAGTAATACTTGTGCGTCAAATCTACCGTTCTACGAAGCTGAGAGCTAGTAGATCACTTTTAAAAACATCTTTACAGGGATAATGGTCCAAACAGAACAAAAATGGCACTGATGAAGTTGCCGTCCTAAAACGTTAACGTCCTAACGAGTAAGTAGCAGTACAAACGTATGTGTGCGTGCAATGCATGCATTTGTGTGTGCGCGAGCGTGCGTGCGAACGTGCGTGCATTCTTCCATAGAGGCCGCCTCTTCTCTCCTCTTCTCTGTGTGGCTTGTTTTTTTAATGCATTTGTTTGCGTGTGCCCGCCTGCGTGTGGTGGCAGAGAGAGAGGGAGAGAGAGAGATGGGCATTTACATGGGCAACACAATGGACGACTCCATCACTGCTACAGTGGTCTCATTATCCCCCCCTCCTCCCCTCCCCAGCCTCCTACCTTGTGCCCCCGCTCTCCGCTCCGCGCTCCGCTCCGCCCGGCTCTTATTGTGGGCTCTGGTGGTATAATGGCAAGCGGGTACATTGCTGAAATTCTCTCATTATTCCTGCTATTATGAAAGGGGGGCTAGGCTGCCCGCCGCTGGCGTAATCGCGCTGGCATTTTCCTGTCGGGGACGGGGTGGCGTGTGTGTGTGCGCGTGTGTGTGCGTGTGAGAGGAGGGGTGGGGGGCGGAGGGCAGCTGAGGTTGAGGAGGTGGGTTTCCTGGTGGAATAATTACTTTATTTGTGTTTCTTACTTAAAGGAGTAGTTCACCCCCAAAATTACTTTTTTTCTATTGATTAGTCACGCCATGGAGACTAGAGTTCAATACATTTTTTTGTTTTTTGTCGCATTCCTGAAATGTGATAACAATAAATTTACCCCCATTCGCCGGAATCAATGGGGGTAAATTTACTCGAATCAAATTTTTGTCTTAGGAATGTGACAAAAACCAAAAAATATTATTGAACTCTACTCTCCATGGCATGAGTAATCAATAGAAAAAAGTCATTTTGGGGGTGAACTACTCCTTTAAGTATATTTTGCTACATAACATAATGTAAGAATACTATGTTACAAAAGGCTCTTGCGGGGGAATCCCCCCTCCCCCTCCCCCGAGGTGAAGTGCACCTGACAGATAACTGGCGTCCTATTTGGACCACATTACATGTGGCGTGGCAGGATAATGAACCTTCGAACACACACACACGCACCCACACGTGCACGCATGTGCGCGCACGTATGGCTGGATGGCGGAGGAGGGGAGGGAACAACACGGTTTTGCCATTTATGTCCTGCGTAGCTGAAAACAACCAACCCTCCTGTCAATCTGTCTGTCTGTCTTTGTGTCAGTCAGACTCCGTCAATGTGTCTTCCAGTCAGCTAACTTAAACGCATCAACCCTATTCCGGGGGTGATCGTTCGATGCGAAAATAACCAAGCATCAGCTTTACTTTTATATCATGTTATCAAGCACCGAAAATAGCCGACCTCCAAGCTCACAACGCGTTGCAAAGCGACGCGTTGTGAGCTTGGAGGTCTGCTATTTTCAATATTTTCATCAAAGGCCCTTTTTCGAAATGTCAGCTCCTGCCTCTCTAACATTCTCTGCACGTTCCTGTTGGACAAGGTTTCCACCCAGCAACGATATATATATATATTTTGGGGGGATTTGGTGCATGATAGCAGACCTAGCATAGCCCCGAGGGACCCAGGTCAACAGAGTATGCAAGGGTTTAACATTTTAGACATCTCACGAGAGAACCCGAGGGATTGTTTTTGACGAGCGACGCGGCGAGACGTCAGTCGAAATGTTTGTCGGCACGTCTTCCCCTCCCGTTTCTCTCCTCTCTCCTCATCCTCCTGCTCTCTCCTCTCTCCCTGGGTCCCACGGAGAGCGTCTCATGGCCTACATTCACCTTGTGACACAAATAGGTGTGTCACTTTCTGCAAGCAGCGCTCAACCGGGACGCCGTGCCACTCCACTCGACGGGGTTCCGCAGACACGCCGGCTTTAGCAAAACACACAAAAAGCCACAAGAAAAGAGAAGGCATAGTTACGCATGCTGCCAGGGCAGAAAGCTCATAACTATGCAGATTTTAAAGATGAGATGTGCTGCCATAGTTTTGTTGCGACCGTAGGTAGTAAGTTTACTATGAGAAACGTCACAGCTTATCCGCGTGTAGACGTGTACACATTTTTACGGTCTATGGGTTTGTCGCTCTGACATCAT
>NC_137831.1:25403053-25415553 GCF_963921795.1 Nannobrachium achirus | reverse complement strand
TCACACATATTGTGAGAGGTCTGGCTTTCGAAAAAGGCGTTCCGCTCCCTCGTGTGCCATTACAATCTGAATTAAGATTTGTTCGGGGGCCGCGTTTCAAACTTTAACTCGTCTTTAAGAGAGCGGGGTTGAACGCCAGGCCGCGCTTTCCTGCCTTTATTCCACCTGTTAGCAGCTTTTCATCGAACGCCGTAAAAAGAAACGCGGTTTTAAAAAGTGGGAAAGGAGGAGGTATTGTCTGCTCGGCCTCAGTTTAACACCCAGGCTCTTTTATTAGAAGCAGTTTTTTGCTGATAAGCCAGCTGCTGTCACAACTTCTCACAAGCATGGGAGCTGCCTGTGTTACAACCATAGTGTTGGGCGAGTTACTCAGGGAAGGTAACACAGTGCGTTACTAAACATAGCACAAAAAGTTTGTGGATGTTTGATAGACTAGTAAGACGCCTCAGGGCGACATGCGACCTTGCCCTAATTCTTGGCCATCTGGCCAGTGATGTATATCGGACCAGTTACCCATAATATGGAGACCCCTGGTACCCATATATGGAGATCCATGTACTATATAATGGAGATATGCTGTGAGAGCCCAAACATGCTTACTCAGTTATTCGTTATGTGAAAGTCCTATGATGTCTATGTCTTGGCCTTATATGGATTCTGTTAGTGTGGTATGTAGCCGATGTGGCCTCCATATATGGGCATTCCCATATGAAGTCCTGTTAGATATGGGCTTAATATTGATCACATCAGGGAACTCCATATGGGCATAAAAGGGATTCTGTTAGTGTGACATCACAGTGAAGCAGGAGCGTGATGTCAGAGTGGCAAACCCGTTAAGAGAGGTTCCCCTGACATCACAGTGACATCAGAGCATGATGTCAGAGCGACAAACCCATAGACCGTAAAAAAAAAGTGTACATGGACACGGACAAGCTGTGCCGTTTCTCATAGTAAACTGCGACCTTTGGTCGCACTTACGTCTCTGCTGCAACAATGGTCCTTGGCCATTCCAAAAATCATATGAGATGGACAAGCCTTCATTTTCCTCAGAGGGGAGGGGAAACAGAGGGGCTTAAGTCCCTCTGTTTCTATGGATTTTTTCCCCCCAGAAAGGGGAGAAGGGAACAGCCTAAGACCTCTTGGGCTCTGTCCACCCATTCGGTTCCATGCATATAGGAACAAATATACTGTAAAAAATACTAACATATTGTCGTTGTCGGGTGGAAACCTTGTATGTCCAAAACCGTTTGTTTTGCATTTATCATTTTTAAAATGATTTAAACTAGTGAAAAAAGCCGATCTACAAGCGAGGCATTGTGTGCTTGTAGATCTGCTGTATTCACTACTTTTGTGCAACGACCTTGTATGATGAAGCACTGCTTTACTTTGCGAAAAAATGTACAAATTTGAAACTTGGAGATACGAGGATTCTGCCCGACAGAGACGATATGCATTGAAACTATCAGGACACCACAAAGCGTGCGCGTGGAACAAAACGGGAGCCTTAACGTTTTGTTCCGTGTGCACGCTCACAGAGTGGAAGTGCTCCAGGTTGGGAACAGCAGGCGTGCAGATAGCGGTGCGGGGCTGCTGTGAGTGTGAATCAACAGAACAGATAGATAGTGCTTGGCCAAGCAAGTCTCCCCCCTCCAGGAAGAATGTCTCTCATCAGCAGAAAAAATAAAACAACACTCACCGAGAGAGAGAGAGACGACTATAGCTGCTGCCGCCGCACGATTTATTAGGGAAGTGTACAAGTAGATACTGCATGCGGAATGATCCCTTTGCATCCCCCCCGCCCCCCCAGCCCCTTTATAAAGGTGCTGCGAGTTATACTCCTTTGTTAGGAGTAAGTGTTGGATGTAATTCCCGTACAGTAATCATTTGCTGTAGAGAGTGTTTGTTCAGTTAACCCGTGTCGCTTTAGATTTGAAACACTTTAACCATTATTTTATGCTTTAACTATTAAAGAATAGCAGATATACCAAGCTTGTAGATCTTTACATTATTTTGTCTTTGAATAGTTTTGACCCGATTCTATGAATGTCTTCTAAATCCTTCTTCTAAATCGGTGGTTCTCAAACTTTGTCATGTCAAGGACCCCCGAAATTACATACATTTGGCCACGGACCCCCATCTCAAAATATGTTGTGCCGTATATATCTAGCTATGTTGTCTCTGTGCTACCCTTGCATAATTATTTATTTGGTTATCGTTGCTAAGACGTGGCTGAACCGAAAACCAAAGAATATGACACGTGTGTGTGTGTGTGTGTGTGTGTGTGTGTGTGTGTGTGTGTGTGTGTGTGTGTGTGTGTGTGTGTGTGTGTGTGTGTGTGTGTGTGTGTGTGTGTGTGTGTGTGTGTGTGTGTGTGTGTGTGTGTGTCATGTGGGATGATCTGGAGCCTAGAATTTACAGGTGTTAAACAGACAGACAGAGCGTGCGTGCGTGTCGGGAGTGCACGTGGAGTTGGTGCAGTATAATGTGCGCACGTGTAGCATTAGTACTTAAAGTAATTGAAAGTGCTGCTTAGCATTAATATCATTATCGTTATTACAAAGAAAGTGGCGTTTGGTTTGATACACTTTTGTCCTTGTGCACACGCACACACACAGGGGCGTCACAAGGGGGGGAAAAGTGGGACTGAGTTACTAGGGCCCAAGGTGGAGGGGCCTTCATTATTTAATACTTTAGCTATTGAAAAATAGCAGATATACAAGCTCACAGCGCGGCACCGATCTGCTATTTTTGAAAAGTCGTGAGAAAAGTCTTTGAGCACCACTGACATAGAAACAGGTTTTTCAAAAAACCTTCAAAGACCTTTCAAAAATAGAAGATCTACAAGCTCGCAGCTGTGAGCTTGTATATCTGCCAATTTTCAATAGTTAAAGCACAAAATAACGCAGTGAATCCTTGTACCCAGGGCCCAGAATTCGGTGCGACACCCCTGCACACACACCAGGCCGTCATTAAACAGTGTGTGTAATTAGGGTGTGAGGTGAACAGCACATTAAGCAGAGAGAGAGAGAGAGAGAGAGAGAGAGAGAGAGGAGCTGAGCTCAAATATTTATAAGTAGCTCCACTATATTTATGATCTGAGTCACTATGAACCTGATTGGACCGAGATCTCACTACAGGTTCGCACGCACGTGCACGTGCACACACTCGCGCACACCTTTTTTTACTCTGGAGTGATTTAGTGAACCTGGCTCTATTTCTGTCTGACTGGAGACAAACGCATGCATGCACAGACACACACACACACACACACACACACACACACACACACACACACACACACACACACACACACACACACACACACACACACACACACACACACACACACAAACGCGCATCGTGCCCTGATAAAGCCCCTGTGTCTCTCTTTTAAGTTCAGGGGGGGAAGCGTTGTCAAGGGCTCTCTCTCTCTCTCTCTCTCTCTCTCTCTCTCTCTCTCTCTCCTCTCTCTCTCTCTCTCTCTCTCTCTCCGCTGAAGGAGGGATGGATTTAGGTAGTTGAGGGTGGTGGAGTGGAGTGGAGAGGCCGTCAAGGAGGTATCGGTATACCTTTGTGTGTGTGTGTGTGTGTGTGTGTGTGTGTGTGTGTGTGTGTGTGTGTGTGTGTGTGTGTGTGTGTGTGTGTGTGTGTGTGTGTGTGTGTGCGCTTGCGTGTGCACGTGCACGTGTCTATAATTAGCTATGACTCCTCTCACTCCCCAAGTGGTTGTATCAGACGCAGACTTAAAAAGGACATTTGATACCGTCTGTTGCTCATTTCTCAAACCCTGGTGTATCATCACCCCGTATTTATGTGGACGGACGGATAGACAGACAGACAGACAGACAGACAGACAGACAGACAGACAGAGACAGAGGGACGTATTTGTCATTCCTCAAATACACTTGTAACTGGTATTTTTTTACTGCATGAGAATACAGCACTGTTTCCCAAACAGTGTGTCGGGACCCTATGTGGGTCACAGATCGATTTTTTTATGGGTCAGGACTCGACTAAAAATTCCATTTTCTTTTCCTACATTAAAGAAAAAGTACATTTCAAAAGATATATACAATATATATATATATATATTTTTTTTTTTTTCATGCGAGGCGTTGTGTTCTTGCAGATCAGCTATTTTCACTATAATCATTTTCAAAATGACAAACACATAACGAACGGTTTTGGATGATTAACTTAATGTGTAACATTGTTTTCTCTCTCAACAATAAACGAACCAACATAAAGTTTAGGTGTATAGAGGGTTTATGCACATTATCTCTAAAGTGACAATTTAAGGACTTTTTAATACCTATAAAATTACAAATTAAACTTGGGCCAAATTGTCACATACTGTATTAGAGGCATATATTGTGAAAATAGCAGATCTACACAGCATAGATCTGCTATTTTCACAATAGAACCATCTTATACAAAATGTAATGCATCAACTCTTAGTGCTCATCAGGGTGGGAGGTCTCCAGTTAAAATATGATTATTGTAGGGGTCGCGGCCTGAAAAGTTTGTGAACCACTGGACTAGAGGGTTTGGGTTGGTTATGTCGGCCATGGCAGCTTCCTGCTACTCCTCTCACTCATAAAGCCATGAAGAAGAATCATGTGCGGTCATCAACCTGACCTACACACACACGCGCGCACACACACACCACGTACGCACCGCGCGCACGCACGCACGCACCGCACGCACGCACGCACGCACGCCACGCACGCACGCACGCACGCACGCACGCACGCGCGCGCGCACAGCACGCACGCGCGCACGCACGCACGCACGCACGACACGCACGCACGCACGCACACATACGCACAATGCTGCTCGGGGTCATTATCGGTGACCCTTGTTGCACCCACTGGTGATGAAGTGTCTGAGTGGGCGGAATAGCTCTCTCGCTCCCTCTCTCTCTCTCTCTGTCTCTCACACACACACACATGCACGGATGCACACACACACACACACACACACACGCACACGCGCGCATGCACGCATGCACACACACACACACACACACACACACACACACACACACACACACACACACACACACACACACACACACACACACACATATTTATGTGTGTCTAAAAAATCCTCCTCGCTACTAAAGCCCTTTAATACAGATTGTATTCCAAGAAACGACCCAAGCCCCTCTGTGCTGACCGCAACCACTAAATGTATTTACTACTCTCTCTCTCTCTCTCTCTCTCTCTCTCTCTCTCTCTCTCTCTCTCTCTCTCTCTCTCTCTCTCTCTCTCCGTAGAGTACTGGATCAGTGGATCAGTCTTTGCAGGTTTGTGTCACCAAGGTAGTCCAAGTGTATTCACCCAATCACCTCTGGATGTAATTGAGATTATGGCCTCTGTGCGTTTTGAGTTGCTTTACTAGGCTCTGTGTGTGTGTTCGTGCGTGCGTGCGTGCGTGCGTGCGTGTGTGTGTGTGTGTGTGTGGGGGGGGGGGGGGGGGGGGGGGGGGCTCCTTTGGAATGCATTGTTCTTTTCCTTATTTTGTTTAGACACATGTGGCCTGCAGAGAGAGAGAGAGAGAGTGGGAGGTGGTGGAGATGTGTGCCTTGTGTTGTTCCCCTCTGTGGGTGAAACACACACACACACACACACACACACACACACACACACACACACACACAACACACACACACACACACACACACACACACACACACACACACACACACACCCCTTATAACAGCGTTAGGAGTGTGGGTTGAACGCGGAAATGCACAAGTCTATGATCTTTACTACAATAGATGTGAAGTTAACACTGTCAGCTCTCGCCCAGTTGTGTGTGTGTGTGTGTGTGTGTGTAGGGGCTTGCCTTATTGATTTGTATCACTTTACATTTTGCCTTCTGTCTCTCATTATTATGCATTTTGCTTCCTGTTACTGTATTGATTTGAAGCAATATGAAGGATCATGAAAATATGTGCACTACACCTCTGTGTGTGCACATTACAAGTCTGTATTATTATTAGTATTATTATTACTAGAAGCAGCGTCTAGTCGGCGACCTGGCCAACTCGGGAACGATGTAAATAGGGAATGAATGCCCCGCCCTTTAATGCAAACCCCATTATACCTGTTGTCATAGGACCCGTTTTGACCATCTGTTTGCCTGTGTCCATTTATGCCCATATATGGAGATATCTGTTATCTGTCTGTCTGTCTGTCAGTGTCCATTTTATGTCCATATATGGAGATCACTGCAGATATAGTTCTGGGTCCATTTTATGCCCATATATGCCCATATATGGAGATATCTGTCTATTTGCGTCCATTCATGCCCATATAGTGGAGATCTCTGTATCTGTCTGTCTGTGTCCCTTAATGCCCGTATATGGAGCATCTTTGTGATTCTCGTAAATTTTATGCCCATATATGCCATTTGCGTCCATTTTATGCCCATTTATGGAGATCTCTGTATCCGTCTGTCTGTGTCCCTTTATGCCCGTATATGGAGATCTTGTGATTCTGCGTCCATTTTATGCCATATATGCTATATATGGAGATATTCAGAGATTTTTTGTTGACTCATGTGGCGTACGTGATGTCAGAGCCTTTTATGAAGTGATGTCACAATGAGTCAGAGCTTTCGCCGATTTTCCTCCGGAACAGCCTGATGTCAACAATCAGCTCTGCATAAGGAGATTCCGAACGTTTCGCGCCGGTTCGGGAAAACCGCGCGTCGGGTCGGGTCGAGACCCGGCACTGCACTCCGTGCCGCGGCGGGGAACGCGCGTGCCGAATCTGAAGCCGGTGGACGAACGGTTCTCGAGATACGCGGATTACAGACACACAGACAGACAGACAGACAGACAGACACACACGCAGAGACTTCTCGCATTTATAGATAGATTACTATTATTATTAGCAGTAGTAGTAGTAGTAGTAGTAGTAGTAGAGAATATTGTATCTACCGTTAGTGCTTGTTGAGATCGGCATATTTTCTGGGTCAACCTGCCAAGATCACACATGTCACACGTGTCTTCTTTTTCGTTTTTCACTCTCAAAAAAAGCGCCTGCATTGTAGTGCATTTGAAACTACATTGCAGTGCACATCATGGGGTGATCACTGCTTGCCTCCTGTGAATTGTTTTATTTTTATTTTTCATTTATTTTCATTTTTATTTCGTTGCTGAGTGACGGTCAGCAGACAAAGAGACGTGAGCGAGATGAAAAAAAAAAACCTGGGTGAAATCTGACAATCTTAATAGGCACTAACGGTACCTTGAAACGGGATTTAAAATGAGCTACTGCATTGTTTTACGATACTGGCCACAAACAATGACAGATAATTTATTGCTCACATTGCATGCTGTACTGTAGTTTCTTAGTAGTAGTTCCCAGCAAGCACGGTCAGGACTATAGGGATGGAGCTCGTTAATTTTTTATTGATAATGAGCACCTTATTGATCCTGCTTATTGAGAGGGGTTTTTATCAAGCCCACTGTTGAGCGTTTTCTAATATTTTTGTGGAAATATTATGTGACAAGAAATTCAGAACATAACTGGTATCTTTTTTTATTGGCGCAGTTGTTGCGACTGTGAGTTTTTTTGCTGACCACTATCTATGAAGATGACAATTGACAAAAAGTAACAAATATCATCTCTTCTATAAATGCGACAAATCTCTGTCTGTTTGTTTGTAATCCGCGTATCTCGAGAACCGTTCGTCCCACCGGCTTCAGATTCGGCACGCGCGTTCCCCGCCGCCGCGCGGAGTGCAGTGCCGGGCCTCGACCCGACCCGACTCGCGGTTTTCCGAAACCGGCGCGAAACGTTCGGAATCTCCTTATGCGGAGCTGATTGTTGACATCAGGCACTGTTCCGGAGGAAATCGGCGCAAGCGCTGAGTCATTGTGACATCACTTCATAAAAGGCTCTGACATCACGTACGCCACATGAGTCAACACAAAATCTCTGTGAATGTGTATGTATGTATGTAAACCGCGGTATCTCGAGAACCCTTTCTTCCCACCGGGCACGCGCGTTCTCCAGATATGGGCATAAAGTCTGACATCAGAGTTTTCCGCAACCGGTACTGTGTGTGCAGAGATCTTCATATATGGGCATAAGTGGACAAAGACAAACAGATGGTCAAAACGGGTCCTATGACAACAGGTATATTGGGGTTTGCATTAAAGGGTGGGGCATTCATGGGGTTTGCATTAAAGGGTGGGGCATTCATTCCCTATTTCAAATTCGGCACGTGCGTTCCCCACCGCAGCAGGTAGCTGCAGTGCTCGGCCTCGACCCGACCCGATACACGATTTTCTGGAACCAGCACGAAAGGTTCGGATTCTGATGTCTGACATCAGGATTTTCCGGAACTGGCACTGTGTCTGCATAGATCTCCATATATGGGCATAAAAATGGATGCAGACAGACAAATACAGATATCTCCATATATGGGCATAAATGGACGCAGGCAAACAGATGGTCAAAGATCTCCATATATGGGCATAAAGTGGATGCCAGACAGACAGATACAGATATCTCCATATATGGGCATAAATGGACACAGGCAAACAGATGGTCAAAAACGGGTCCTATGACAACAGGTATAAGGGGTTTGCATTAAGTTTGTTCTCCTCCTCCATCTGTTTGTCTGTGGTCCCTTTATTCCCATTATGGAGATCTCTGTATCTGTCTGTGCCTCCGACTGTGTTGCAGACAGTGCCGGTTCCCCCATGCAAACCCCATTATACCTGTTGTCATAGGACCCGTTTTGACCATCTGTTTGAAAAAGCGACAGAAATCTCATATATGGGCATAAAATGGACGCAGATAAACAGATATCTCCATATATGGCATATATGGGCATACAATGGATGCAGAATCACAAAGATCTCCATATACGGGCCATAAAAGGGACACAGACAGACAGATACAGAGATATCCATATATGGGCATAAAATGGACGCAGATAGACAGATATCTCCATATATGGGCATATATGGCATAAAATGGACCCAGAACTATAACTGCAGTGATCTCCATATATGGACATAAATGGACACCGACAGACAGACAGATACAGATATCTCCATATATGGGCATAAATGGACACAGGCAGACAAATGGTCAAAATGGGTCCTATGAAAACAGGTATAATGGGGTTTGCATTAAAGGGCGGGGCATTCATTCCCTATTTACATTGTTCCGAGTTGGCCAGGTCGCCGACTAGACGCTGGGCCGCCCGAAGGGCGGCCCAGCTTCTAGTTAAAACAATCATTCATAGTAGTGGCTTTATACTGTAATGTACTGTAATAATTTCTTGATCGCCTCTCGTCTTGATTGTTTTAACATGATATCATGGGCCGCTATGCTCAATAACAAGCTTGATAACCCCCAAGCTTATTGATACCGGGTACCCTTGTTTAGGGCTCCATCCCTAGACAGGACCTGGACCAATCAGTGACGTCTCAATTGGGGCCTGATTACAGCCCATGGATGATCTTGACGTGACGTCATTACCAGGACGTCATATGGACTGTTTTGTTTGACAGAATTTATGTTGGTTGAAATCAGGTGATATTCTAGGCCAGATAAATATCATAACTAGTTAGATATGTCCCATAATATAACCTTATATGCTCATATTTCAACTAACATTACATTACAAACAATAACAATAATCCTGTCAAACAAAAAAGTCCATAATGACGTCCTGGTAATGGCGTCAAGATCATCCCCATATGGGCTGTGATCTGGCCCATATGGGCTGTGATCTGTCCCCAATCGAGACCTCACTTATACTGTAAGTCGCTCTGGATGAGAAGTGTCTGCTAAACCACTTAATTGTAATTGTGAAACAGATGTCATTGTAACGTTGGGGTTTAGACGAACGGCTTCTTTACCGAGGTGTCATTTGTTGATGGAATATAGTCATATTTTTGCTGTAAATGTTATACATTGTCGTTGTCGGGTGGAAACCTTGTATGTCCAAAACCGTTCGTTTTGTATTTATCATTTTAAAAATGATTTAAAAATGGTGAAAATAGCCGATCTACGAGCACACAACGCCTCACGATGCGAGGCGTTGTGTGCTTGTAGATCTTCTATTTTCACTATTTTAAATCATTTCATTGTGTGCTTGTAGATCTGCTTTTTTCACTAGTTTTGTGCGACAATCTTGTATGATGAAGCAGGCTTACTTTACGAAATAACGTACACATTTGAAACGTGGAGATACAAGGTTTTCTGCCCGTCAGCGACGATATTATGCATTGCGTCGAGTCCTGTGACTCCTGCAGGTTCCAATGTGTTTTGTCCACCTGTCAGGGTCCATTCTTCACATCATGTGCACCTTCAAAATCCTTCTATTCACACAGCACAAACAGGTCTATTCTCTCCTTCACAGAGGATAAACCTATCACCCACACAGACACACACACACACACACACACACACACACACACGCGCGCACACATTACGCACACAGACAGAGAGAGGTTTTGTCAGGTCTGTCAGTTTAGATTTGGAGGTGTGTCGTTTGCTTCTGACAGTTCTGTTTGACGGCGTCGTTTCAAAGGAATAAAAACGCCAACAATAAACATTCAATCTCAGCGCTTCACTTTTCACCTCGCCGCTCTTTTCTCTGCATGAGGACTGATTCATATAGTCCATTCTCATGACGGTGTCAGGCACAGAAGATAGCACACCTTAGAAGCTCATGATAGATAGCAGGCTTGTAGATCTGTGTTTTTTTCGTAAAAGTAAAAGAAAGCGCTCGGGTGGCGCAGTGGTAAAGTCCCTGCTAGCCGCCATGCAGGTTGTGGGTTCGAATCCACTCAAAGAGTGTACAAAATGAACCTAATGAACCTGTAATGAATGAATTTGTACACACTCTCAGAATTATGGGGGTCCTTGGCCTAATTCATGGTCAAGGGGTCCTTGAAAAAAAAAAAAAAAAAAGTTTGAGAATACCTGGGTTAAATGCTCAAGGTTTTGCAATGCAGGCATACGTATATTTCAGTGTATGTATCCACCTGCGTACAAAACGTAAAGACGTACGTTTATCGTTCTTTCTGTCTTCGTGGAAACCTCTTGTTCGTTCCTCTAATCTTCACACCTCTTCTATATATCATCACTGTCGGGTGGAAACCTTGTATGTCCAAAACCGTTTGTTTTGTATTCATCATTTTAAAAACGATTCAAAGTTGAGTCACACAACGCCTTGCACCGCTGCGATCCCACTGCGAGGCGTTATGTGCTTGTAGATCTGCTGTTTTCAGTTTTGTGCGACGGCCTCGTATGGCGAAGCAGGGCTTCACTTTGAAACACTCTGAAACTTGGAGATACAAGGTTTCTGCCCGACAGTGACGATAGGCAGGCATTCGTGGCGGCCTTTTGGAGTGAACAGTGATTGTGTTCCTCTCTGTTATTTTGGCGGAGATAACAGGGCCTCTCTCGCCCTCTGCACCTGGACGAGCTGAATTATTCATTCTCTCTCTCTCTCTCTCTCTCTCTCTCTCTCTCTCTCTCTCTCTCTCTCTCTCTCTCTCTCTCTCTCTCTACAGTACAGCGCCGGGGTTGTAGTTGTAAGGGGCTGTAAATTGCTTCATCATGCCCAACATGAAAGTATGCATCCATTATTCAGTTTAAACCTGAGAAAAATATTGTAAAACTCTTCCTCTGAGCCAAGGCTCCTCGACGTACCGGCCGTCGGCCAGAAAAACCTTGTATCTCCATATATTTTTTCGAGGAGTTTTCATTAATGAATGCCCTATACTTTGGGGGACAAGAATGTTGAGCAGAAGTAGCGATTCTAGCCGATCTGCGCGCCCACAATGCGTCGCATCGCGATAGGTTTGCGAGATTTTAGATCGACCATTATCTGTCCGAGAGCGTTTTCCAAAGGGAAAGTGGTTAAGCGGTGTATTTTCTAAATATTGATCCTATGAAAAGTATATAAGAAGCTTGTGACGTAATTCTACATCGGATCCATTGGTGGAAAGTGTACTGTATTTACTCAAGTACTATGTTTTCTTTAATGGAGTATATAGGCCTATTTCCAATTTTCAATACTTTATACCAGGGTCTTCAACATTTTCCAGCAAAGGACCCCTTAGTTGAGAAAGAGTTGAAGCAAGGACCCCCCACAACCTTTTCATAGATTCCATATAGTTTAATTGTTCGACAGCACAATCGTCAGTGTATTTTGGGTTCATGTCAATTTGTGTTTTCAGATATTTAACCACTTGAGCCGTCATTACGTGATAAACCTGACCTTTCGCTCTTTACTTAGTCTGCTCTTTTCCCCCTCAACACCAAAGCTCTTTTCCGAAAACAGATGATCTACAAGCTCACAACGCCTCGCAGGTCCCCCCTCATTCCCCAAAAAGCAAGTGTTTTGGACATACAAACAAGATCTTTCTACCTGACAGCGCGCGATACATCCCACCCCCCAACCCCGCTCTCACTCTCCCGTCTCGCCACCTCTCTGTGATTGCTCCATCCATTTAT
>NC_137831.1:25365553-25400553 GCF_963921795.1 Nannobrachium achirus | reverse complement strand
GCGCGCGCGCGTGTGTGTATGCGCGGGCGCTCGCGCCCCGAATGTAATTTGTGTTCCATCTCGACAGAGCAGTAGAATAGAGTGCTGTAGTCTTTCCAGGGTGATTGTAGGGAATTGCTTCTCACGGTGACAAATGATTAGCTGTTATCTCCCACTGGAATTTGATTCCTTACAAGTAGCCCAGTCAGCAAGCAAGCCAGCCAGCACGCCAGACAGCCAAACAGTCAGCAAGCCAGCCAACACGCCAGACAGTCAGTCAGCCAGTCAGTCAGTCAGCCTGTCAGTCTTTCAGTTGGCGCTCGGGTGGTGCAGTGGTAAAGTCCCTGCCTACCGCCACGGAAGGTTGTGGGTTCGAATCCCCTGTGGTGCAACCGGCTATGTCCGGCGTCTGTGCGAACACAATTGGTCCGTGTTCGGGGGAGGGAAGCTGGACGGGGAGGGTGATACTGGTCATTGCATGTATTCCTACAGGCTGAGGGCGGCACCTGTCAGCAGGGAGTGTTGGGTGGGAGGAGTAGGACAAAGGCTCTACATCCTCCCGTTGGGGGCTCCTCACTGGCAGGTGAGTCAGTAGGATACAACAGCAGTGACAACACAGAAATGTGTGTGGGGAGGAATCAATTGGTATAACGACTAAATTGGGGCAAAAATGGTGTAAAGATAATTGGCAAAAACCCTCTGGGACCCAAAAAAAGAAAATCAGTCTTTCAGTTTTTCAGTCAGTCAGTCAGTCAGTCAGTCAGTCAGTCAGTCAGTCAGTGAGTCAGTCTTTCAGTCAGTCAGTCAGTCAGTCAGTCAGTCAGCCAGCCAGCCAGCCAGCCATTCAGTCAGTCAGGGGGTGGGTGCTGAGTCAGGTGACACAGATATTATAAGATCGGAGGAGGAGGTTTTTCCACATGAAATTAGGTCGGAGAAGCCCCCATGTGGGACTATCGCTAATCCCAACCCCCCATGTTGGACTATACCCATAATCCAACCTGTCATGGCGAGATTAAGCCGCAGGTTCTTAATTGGAGAAAGGGATTCAAGGTTAACCTGTCACACGTTATTTTCATTCCAGTTTATTTTTTATTTTATTCTCCTGTGCTATGGTTATTTAGAGCAGTGGTTCTCAACCTTTTCAGCCCGCGACCCCCAAAATAATTATATTTTAACTGGGGACCCCCCACCCTGACGAGTACTAAGAGTTGAGGCATTACAGTGTACATTTTGTATAACACGGTTCTATTTCTGCTTCTAATATTTGACAATTTGGCCAATGTTTGATTTGTCATTTTAGAGGTATTAAAAAGTCCTTAAATTGTCACTTTTTTCTATAAATATAATATTATATCAATGAGTCACTTGTGATAGGAAGCAATGATATGGTTCAATTTCCCCATAGACTTGTGGATTCAGAGCTCTCTGCTGTCTCAGTAGCTATTTCTATGTTTATCCAGTTTCTGAGTAGAAAAGAAATATTTGGCGCCACTCATTACATATTTGCTCACTGAGTACCATTAGTTCGGCGTGACGTGGCTTATACTGCTCCTACATTGTAGCAACCACTCCTACATTTTAGTTTTCTTTTCATATTCTGAATTCTGATAAAACAAATAAAGAGGCGGGGTTTCTCGCTCCTTTAACACAGCTTTTCACAGAGAGAGAGAGAGAGAGAGAGAGAGAGAGAGAGAGAGAGAGAGAGAGAGAGAGAGAGAGAGAGAGAGAGAGAGAGAGAGAGCTGAGACAGAGAGGTAGACATGTTCTTTCTGTAATGAAGAGGGCTGATTGGTGTGGCATCACGCTGGCTAAGGATGGTGACAGGTTAACCCCCCTCCCCTCCCCTCCCCTCCCCTCCCCTCCCCTCCCCTCCCCTCCCCTCGCTCCCCGACACGACAGACTGCATGCCTTTTGTCCATCTAATGGCTCTCTGGCACCTCGGATCAGCGCTCCCACAAGCCAATTTGTAGCACCCACACACAGAGGAGAGGAGAGGAGAGGAGAGGAGAGGAGATGAGAGGAGAGGAGAGGAGAGAAGAGGAGAGGAGAGGAGAGGAACAGGAGGAACAGGAGTTTAGGAGAAGACAAGGTGTTAAATACTGATTAGTGGCGGTGAGACCAACAGAGGTGTGATTGTCTAGCCGCACATGCACGTGCACATACATACACGTGCACGCACATACACACTTACTTGTTTGTATTACTATACTTCTGAGCACATCACGATTGTACAGGATGGCAATTTTTGTAATTTTATGAATGCCATTTTTAACGTTATTTGCTTTTTTCTTGATATAATTATGTAGCTACAAAGAGCAGATCTTCAAGCTCACAATGCATCGCAGACACTGTTAACTAACACACGCACACGCACACCCTGGAACCCGCCTGCCACCTTCCTAGCGACCATAAAGGGTGGTTGAGCCATTAGAAATAAACACATTGACGCGGCAGAGAGCCTCTGTCACCTGATAACATGAAGAGTCGCCTTTACGCCATGCTACGCAAAGCCTCATGGGATCAATTAGATGTCCGTTATTTTGCACACACACACACACACACACACACACACACACACACACACACGCACACTTATGGTACAATGAGCTCAAATAGTCAGATGGAGAGTGAGACAAGCAGACAGACAGACAGACAGACAGACAGACAGAAACATATATGAAGAGAGACAGACAGAATATGGTTACATTTAATGCTGTCCAAAGTACGTTGGCCATTTTGAGGGGAGGAGAGGAGGGGAGAGGAGTCTTGAATGCTCCTGGGAGGCAGCCACAGTTTCCTGTGTAGATGAGAAGATAGGTGAAAAAAACATTTCTCTCTCGGCAGAAGTCTATACCTTCCTTTGTTTCCTAGGGTGAAAGGGTTCTATTCCCTATATGTGTGGCCTGAGTCGATAGAGCAAGGCACTATAACGGCACGACGGGCGGGTGAGGGGTTCAATTCCCCGCTGGCTGCTGGCAGCCACGCTCTGCTCTGTTCTATAGCAGTGGTTCTCAACCAG
This sequence comes from Nannobrachium achirus, assembly GCF_963921795.1. Taxonomy (NCBI): domain Eukaryota; kingdom Metazoa; phylum Chordata; class Actinopteri; order Myctophiformes; family Myctophidae; genus Nannobrachium; species Nannobrachium achirus. Next base: position 25,397,555 of record NC_137831.1, on the reverse strand, counting down.
TGGTCCTTGAGGGGGTGCCAGGTGGTCCTCATGCTAAATGATGAAGAGTTGGTAACCAAATGGACCCTTATAGATCTGTAACTTCATTTTACTCTCTCAATAGTTAAATGATTGTTAAACACCTTACTTAATTTAGACCAAGTCTACACAATTCGAGAACGTAGAAGAGTTGGTATTTTGATCAACGTTGACCTGTTCTCTCGCCTATGAGCACTTCAGCAAATGGACAAGCCTCAAGCTGCTATGCTTTTCAGAATAAAACAATGTTTTTTGCCAGAATATAAGCTTGTTTTGTTGCAAAAGTACGATTTGAATTGATATTTTAGCTTTTGCATCGGTCAAAATACCTGTGGTTTGTTGACACAATGACGTAGTCCGCATGATGACACGCTTAGTATCTCTCAACCTCTCTCTCTCTCTCTCTCTCTCTCTCTCGCTCTCTCAGAGAGTCCTATACTTTTTCAACTTCTACTGGGTGATTTATGACCTTTCCATCAGATATACACCCCACGGACACACACACACACACACACACACACACACACACACACACACACACACACACACACACACACACACACACACACACACACACACACACACACAGAGAGAGAGAGAGATGCTGACTTAAATGGATTAAGTGCAGTTATCCGCAAATGGATCCTGCGGCCGTGGAAGATAACTCTGTCCTGTTAGCTTGTCACACTTGCATGCACTAGCACACGCACACACGCACACACGCACACGCACACACACACACACACACACACACACACACACACACACACACACACACACACACACACACACTGGTACACACTCTTGACTTCCCTAACGCATACTGTACATGCGTTTGCTTACGTGTGAAAGGGCGATGGCTTCATGTCATTTTGTGACGTCAATATCAAACACTTGAAAAAAACACTGAATGTTTGTCAATCAGTCGTTAATCATTTCCTGTGTTTCTCTCTTTCTTTCTTTATCGGTAACGATGCCCCTCCCCCTCCCTCCTCTTGAACACATCTCTCTCCACAGCAGGTAAGAACTCGCTCACTTGTTGTTATTTGTACACTTTGCACGTGCACACGCGTGTGTGTGCGCCCGTACACACATTGCTGTGTGTCGTCACTGCTGTTGTTTTCCTACTGGCTCTCCTGCCAGTGAGGAGCCCCCACCGGGAGGATGTCATAGAGTCTCTGGCCTATTGGTCAAAATTTGTCAGAACATGTCAGTTTGTAAAGATTGTTTTATTTGATTAAATTGTTTCATTGGTGTGGTGGTGCTGAGGTATAATCATAGTACCTCATGATCATGTTTTGGGGTATGTACTGTATGTTTTGTAATAATAATCTAATTCCACAAAGTAAGGGTTTCAAATAGTCGTAGTGGTATAAAAATAAAAATAAAGTACAATATTTAACCCTGAGGTGTAGTGGAGTAAAGTACTTTAGTCACTTTCCACCACTGGCTATCTACAGCAATGGTTCTCAACCTGTGGGTCAGGACCCCCCCCCAGTGGGTCCCCAAATTATTTTGAGGGGTCACCAGATCATTAATTTAATGTGCAACATTGTTTTCTCACTCAACAATAAACAAACCAACATAAAGTTTAGGTGTACAGAGGGTATCTGCACATCTACATGCTCACAACGCCTCGCGTTGCGAGGCGTTGTGAGCATGTAGATCTGCTATTTTCACAATAGAACCGTGTTATACCAAATGTAATGCCTCAACTCTTAGTGCTCATCAGGGTGGAGGGGTCCCCAGTTAAAATATGATTATTGTAGGGGTCGTGGCCTGAAAAGGTTGAGAACTACTGGAGTAAAGTACTTTAGATTAAGAGTACATTTGCAGCTTCCACGGGTGGGGAAATCGAGTGCTACAGACAGAGCAGGCCAAGTGTGTTAATAAGCATTAGCTCAAGAAAGACACAAACGCTAACAGAGAGGAAATGGCTTCATGCATGTGGAGGGGCGGAGAGGAACACACCGGGAACAATAGGAGCCTGTCGGAGCCTCTTAATGGCGCTCGCTTTTCATTCGATTAAATTGCTTCCTTCCGCCTTTTTGGGAATTATGTACTTACAGTAACGTCCCTACCCATAGTCCTCTGCTGCAGGGTTTGCGCACACACACGCACGCACACGCGCATACTTTTGAGGACATCGAAATGGCCATTTTTAACCCCATAACCCTGAAGCTTGAGTTATCCTTATGTTGTGCGCTTGTGTCTTGAACTTAGAATACTGTAGGTATACAAGCTCACACCAGCGCTCAGTGATAATATACGTACTTGATAATGTATTTTTTTCACTCTCCATCAAAAGTCTTCGCCAAAAAATTGCCGATCTACAAGCCCACAACACGTCGCAAGGCGATGCGTTGGGGGCTTGTAGATCTTCTAGGATAATGGATTTTGATTATCGCGATATCGTAAATCGCGATTTCTTGTCACAATAATCGTGATATGCCATTTTCATATCATCACATCCCTACTTAGCACACACACACACACACACACACACACACACACACTCACACACAGACGGAAGTCTCCACGCGCTGCGAGTAAAAAGGAAATTTAGATCTGAGCCAGCGTCTCACCTACCCCTGGGTTCTGCCACCCCGTGTTCCCGTCAATCCCGGCTCGCGTTTTGATCAGCGCCGCGATGAAAGGAAAGGCGGCTTGGCGGCTCGTACGCACAGGCTCCATGTGCGCTCCGCGCGCACGCACCTGAGCTCACCCACGGCCGAGGTGCTAATTAGCGGCGCCGGGATAATTGATGTGTAGATTACTACGGCAGCCCCCCCACCCCCAGTCAGACCTTGTTTGTTCTGTGTGTGTGTGTGTGTGTAGTCTCCCACAGGTGATAGAATTATACGTCTGTCTTCTGTCCTCGAATAATGAGAGCTGCCGAACTGACTTTCTATTCCCCCGCGTGCGTGCGTGCGTGCGTGCGTGCGTGCGTGCGTGCGTGCGTGCGTGCGTGCGTGCGTGCGTGCGTGCGTGCGTGCGTGCGTGCGTGCGTGCGTGCGTGCGAGCGTGCGTGCGTGCGTGCGTGCATAAAGTAGAATTTGCGAAATGAGGACAATCTCAGCGGCGTAGTCAGGATTTACCAACTGGCTAGGCCTGGCACAATGTGGGTGGGCAGTGGGCACAGATGTGAGCTTGTACATCGGCTATTTTAAAATAGCGAACATTTAAATATTTACAGGGACATAATACAGCCATATGTCATGGAGTGGACTTCCCAAGGAATATGGAGACGTTTTAATTTTAACAATCGCTTCATAATTGATCAAATCAAATTGTGGTGTCTTTCTTTGCCTCCTAGATCGCCGCGCCGCACCGCTCCGCACCGCTCCGCGAATGTTTTCGTAATTTTTGGGTGGGCACAAAAATAAAATGGGTGAAATGTTGTCTTAGGAATGTGACAAAAGCCAAAAAATATTATTGAACTCAAGTCTCCACGGCATGAGTAATGAATAGAAAAAAAGTCATTTTGGGGGTGAACTACTCCTTTAAGGACGTTAGGCCCCCACTCTTCCTTGGTGCACACTCTTCATGTCCCACTCAATAATTGTAGTACTAAAAGTTTGATGTCCTCACAAATATCGTACTACCGTGTATGTGTGTGTGTGTGTGTGTGTGTGTGTGTGTGTGTGTGTGTGTGTGTGTGTGTGTGTATGTGTGTGTGTGTGTGTGTGTGTGTGTGTGTGTGTGCACGTTCGTTTGTTCGCTCACACACATCCGCCCCCGTATCGCACCGAAGGGAGACTGTTCAATTATGTACGTAATATTACATATGTACATAGCATAGTGGCTGTAATGAATCCGCCAGGTAGAATATAAAATCAACGTGACAGACGCCGCGCCGCACACAATCATAGCAGCTGATCACGCCGCTCTCATGAGCAACGAGGAACGTGGCAGAAATTTGAAATATACACATTCCTGCCTAAATTGTAAATCAGTGGTCTTCAACAATTTCAGGGCAAGGACCCCTTAGTTGAGAGAGAGATGAAGCAGCGACCCCCACAACCTTTTCATAGATTCCATATCGTTTCATTGTTTGACAGCACAATCATTAGCGTTTTTTATATTCATGTCAATTTGTGTTTTCAGATATCTAACCACTTGAACTGTCAATACTTCTCCCCTCTACACCAAACCTCTTTGCCGAAAATAGCCGATCTACAAGCTCACTATGCCTCGCGCTGTGAGGCGTTGTGAGCTTGTAGATCTGCTTGGCTAAAGTTCTCAGAATCAGGTTTCTATCACACAAAGATTTGGAGGACCCCCTGTAGTAACTCTGAGGACCCCATAGGGGTCCCGGACCCCCTGTTGAAGACCCTTGTAAGAAATTGTAAGAGAGTCAGAACTCTCAAGTCTGTCAATGTATTATGGGTAAGATGAACACCCTCTAAACAAGCACACCGGCTAAACAGACAAAGGGGTATTAAAAGGTACAATAACAGCTTCTTGTCCAATATTATATTGTCCTATACGGCAGACACAGAGGGCTTGTGTCAATATTATACGACCCAGCATCTTTAGCAGACTCGCCGCCTGGGTAATTATTTGGAAAAGACATCAAAGTCTGAAGCGTGATGTGCTGAATATCTCAGTCTTTCAGTGTTCTTTTAACACTGCACCTGCCTTGTAATGCTGTAGAGTGACAAAACGGAATATCGTGTGTGTCGTTCAGTGTGTGTGTGTGTGTGTGTGTGTGTGTGTGTGGGTGGGGAAGTGGGTTGGAGGTGGGGGTAAATCAAGGTTCAGCCCAGACGAGGGGGCTTGGCTGTGGGGTGGAGACCCCCAACACCCCTCCCTCCCTCCCTCCCTCCCTGGCTGCCTGGTTAATTAGGAAGTTGGTAACACAGTGTCAAAGAGACTGAACTGTCCCCCGAGAGAGAGAGAGAGAGAGAGAGAGAGAGAGAGAGAGAGAGAGAGAGAGAGAGAGAGAGAGAGAGAGAGAAAGCCCCTGTAAGGGGCCCCACCTGTGTGTGTGCGTGCGTGAGTGTGTCCAAATGGTCCCACAAATATAGTAGATTTGAACAAAATAGACAATATGAAGACCATTTTTCCTGGTCCTTATATGGAGCGTGACATGTAGGCGTGACGCACGGACGGACATGATCTGCAGGTTTTCATACTTGAATGAAACATGATTTGGTTATTTTTTGGGGGGAGCTATTTTTACAACGAAGAACGTATTCAGTTAGAGGTTTGGTTTTTCTAGCTTAGTCTATGCGTTTTGCATGATATATATCGTAGTTGTCGGGTGGAAACCTTGTCCAAACCATTTGTTTTGTATTTATCATTTTAAAAATGATCTAAACTAGTGAAAACAGCCGATCTACAAGCACGTTGTGTGCTTGTAGATCTGCAAATTACAAATTTGAAACTTGGAGATACGAGGGTTCTGCCAGACAGTGACGATATGCACTTAGTTATGTGCCAATGTCACACCCTGAAAATAGCAGATCTACAAGCTCATAGCGCGGCACTCGGTGCTGCGCTATGAGCTTGTAGATCTGCTATTTTTGAATAGCTGAATGGTTAAATCGGCAGTCATAAAATCACCATAATAAAATGCTTACAGTATGTCCCCACACACAAGTATTGTAATAGAAACGTGTGTCTCGTTTACTGATTGTGGGTAGCAGAGACACACACGCACGTGACACGCACGCACACACGCGCACGCTCACCCTAACCTCCCCCCACCCCCCCACCTAATTTACTGCAGTTTGTTTGATACCTGGTGAGGATTCTATTCAGGTGACAATGATTCACCGAGCACACCATGGGAGTGTGTGTGTGAGTGTGTGTGTGTGTGTGTGTGTGTGTGTGTGTGTGTGTGTGTGTGTGTGTGTGTGTGTGTGTGTGTGTGTGTGTGTGTGTGTGTGTGTGTGTGTGTGTGTGTGTGTGTGTGTGTGTGAACAGATGTGATTTACTCAGCTATTACCATGTGAATGAGGCCCCAGGCCCCCAGGATTGGCTCCGACCAAAGAGGATAACCCCCCCTTACACACACACACACAAGCGCGCGCGCGCACACACGCACACATGCAAACACACGCACACGCACGTACACACCACTTTCTCCAGTGGTCCTCACCTGGAAGCACGTACACCCACACACGAACACGCACGCAGTTGCGCGCGCACGTGCACACACACACACACACACACACACACACACACACACACACACACACACACACACACACACACACACACACACATGATCCTCCATTCTTCTGATCTCTTCAACACATCTGAGACCACCCGCCTCCCCTTCGATCGACCATCTTAACCCCCCCCCCAAACACACACACACACACACACACACACACACACACACACACACACACACACACACACACACACACACGCATACACGCACACAGCGCACATCCTGTGGCCCCCAGCTGGTGATTGGCAGCGTTTTATGACATTGAAAGGCCTCTCTCTCTCTCTCTCTCTCTCTCTCTCTCTCTCTCTCTCTCTCTCTCTCTCTCTCTCTCTGTCTAGACTCCAGTTCCAGTGATTACTATTCACGTGCACACAGTATTGGCTATATTGGTTTACCTCTGCACCCATTCGTCCTAATAACACGTCCACAACCTTTTGCACGTCGACATCTTCACATTGGAATAAATGCTTATTCTGTGTACAGTATGTGTTCTGGACTACGTTGAGCATTTCATAAAAAATCATAAAAATATAGAACTAAAGCACATAGAATGTATAGATCTAGAACACAGATTTCATAGCTCTAGAACACAGAATAAAAATTCACCGCTTCACTTCGAACTGAGGTTTGATTTTTTTTTTTCATAATTGTTAACACTGGTTGAATGTTAAAGACGCTTTTTATTCCAACAGATAGCCTTTTTTAGAGTCATTAAATGGGTTTAATTTATATAGCAAACTGTGTTTTCTTCCCATCTTTTGGCCCTTAACGTTTGTGCAGAAGACGTCACCGCGTGCAGGTGTTGTGCGTCCAGGGTTTAAAAGATATTTTGTACAGTTGCTTTGAAGGACACTGCGGTTTGTTGTGTCTTGGCGCCCTTCAGGTTATCAGCCTTTTCATTAAAACACGTTACGTAAGTAAACCTTGCTGTGGGAGTGTGTGCTCCGTTGCTCTCAGGTGTTATTTTGTTGAGATAACGTTGAGTCTCTGTGGACAGGAACGTAGTATGAGGTTTAGAGCAGTGGTTCTCAACCCCAAACGACGTCCCGACTAGGGATGGGACGATATGCGATATTATCGTTTACCGTCATGCGCTGGGATCAATTCACCTTTTATTTGCTGAGCTGCATATCCGGTACCACTTAAACCAGTCAGTCACCATTATTGTCACACATCCAAAAGGGTACTGAAACTAGTACAGCTGATATATTGTATTCGGTCACCATTATTCATCGTCATCGTCATTGAACCACATCTCTTCATCCTCATCCAACGACCGTGCATCTCGGCGATATCTGTTAAGTCTTTGACTCTGTCTGTCTTTCTCCTGCTCGTAGCGGCCCTTCAGGCCCTTGAAGGTCTGGACATACTCGATAGACTCAAGTGCTTTATAGAAGTTGTCCATGATGTGAGCTATCAGAGACTTTACGTCTTCCACTTTAATGAATTCAAAGAGCTGACTATGATGGCCTCCACTTATTTTCTCACTTTAGCTGGATCGCTTTACACCTAAACTTTGCGGTGGTAGGCTCTTCACCGCAGACTCTGATAGGGACTTAAAGAGTTTGCTGTTTAGGTGTATCGGTCAAACGAAAAGAAGAAAAGAAAAAAAGATACTTTGTCAAGTTACTCTGAAGGACGGGCCGGTTGTTTGGTCTACCTTCTGTCTAGGTTATCGGCCCTTTCACGTGTCGACCTTCATTTTCGGTTGCTTCTCAGGTGTTGTTTTGCAGAGATAACGGGCGAAGTGTTCTGTGTTCTTGCCGGACAAGAATGTGGGACAACCTTGACCACCACGCACACGCGTGAGCGTGAGCGTGAGCGCGAGCGCGCGCACGCACACACACACACACACACACACACACACACACACACACACACACACACACACACACACACACACACACACACACACACACACACACACCTTTCTTCTCTTGTCTGACTCACAGTTTGTTTTTGACGAGTGAGGGAAACGGTGCAAGAGAACGGTTTCAGGTATCTGTCTGTCTGTCTGTCGTTTAACATGTAGCTCTTTACTAGATAAGAAGATCTTAACACTTTGAGTGCCATAGTTTTGCCATAACTAATGTCGATTACTGCCAAGCCTATTGTGCCACGCGGCACGTACCCAATCTGTGCGCTGATCCGTGTGTAAGTTATGGTCCACGCAAGCTGTTCGCCGATCGCCTTGGTGTAGCCTTGGTGTAGAGGGGGAAAAGATCAGACTAAGTACTGAGTGAAAGGTCAAGTTTATTAAGTATTGACAGTTCAAGTGGTTAAATATCTGAAAAAACAAATTGACATGAATCCAAAAAACACTAATGATTGTGTTGTCAAACGATGAAACTATATGGAATCTATGAAAAGGTTGTGGGGGTCCCTGCTTCATCTCTCTCTCTCTCAACTAAGGAGTCCTTGGCCTGAAAACGTTGAAGACCACTGATCTTGTAGCTAATTTCAGCTAACGTATTTGAGGTAAAAGCGTATACCCAAGTCGCTAATTTAAGACTACATTGATGGCAAACTCCAGGCGACGGATAGGAAAAATCACTCCTCTATCCTTATTGTTTCTTCCCCTCTCTTTTCTCTTGCAGTATCGGTGCGTCTCTGCGTACAGGACACAGGCACCGGGTGCTTGCTTTTGTTAGGCCCGGTAATTACTGCTCAGGTTGAGCTTAAGCCTTATTAAGAAAAAACCTACAGTAATCTACCCTGGCAGCGGCAATATGTTACCGGGCTCCTCTAATTAATCTTACAGCCCGCGCGCCTAATACATTTAACAATATCAGATTGGGGTTGCAATACTGTATATAGATTTATTAAAGCTTTTAATCAGTTCCTGGCAAAATTAATTTTGCGGTGATTGCTTACATTTGAATTTGCATATGCTTAGCGCCGCTAATTTATTTTTATGGATTCACACTGTTTTATTATTATTAAAAGGAAGGTGTCGGCGGTGAAGAATGGCTGAGGCATTTCTTCTAGTTTAAATAAAAAAACGGTGAACAGGAATCTCCGTAGAACCTGTCTGTGTGGAATATCTGCTGTAGAACCTAAAAAAAAAATAGATTTTGAGCGCAAGCTGCACTACATACAGTAGTCAGCCGTTTCTGCCATTATCATCCCATCCTATGGGCGCTTATCACTTGTTATCAGCCCATTGTAATGCTCTACCGACTGAGATGGCAGAGTCTTAGTGCTCATGCGCCAACGTATTTTGACTCGAATATCTATCTGCCCTCCACGGGAGACAAACCCGGATGGCATTGATCGCAGCCACATTACTCAACTCACTGAGCTACCCAGCAGCTGACCAAACCCCCCTTTTTTGTGTTTTTATCTTTGACAACGTGTGTCCTATGCCTAAACCTAACCCTAACCCAAACCCTAACCTCAGTAAAACTATGCCCAAACCTAACCCAACCCCTAACCCTAACCTCAGTAAAATTATGCCTAAACCTAACCCCAAACCCTAACACTAACCTCAGTAAAACTATGCCTAAACCTAACCCAAACCTCAGTAAAACTATGCATAAACCTAACCAAAACCCTAACCCTAATTTCTGTCGTGTATCCAGTAGCGTGAGCTGTTACATCGGTTGGCTAGAAAAAACTATCTATTGGGTTTGAATCCTACTGAAACCCTTCTTTTTCTATGGGCTGACGACTATGGGCTGCAGATTTTGTCATTTCTTAGAGCTTGCAGACCTTTTGTAGGTAGGCACATACACACGCACGCATGCACGCACGCACGCACGCACACACACACACGCAAACACGCACATGCACACATACACATGACACATGCATGCACACACATTTTCAACGATGATAAAGACAAAATACTTAGTGGGATTCTCTCTCTCTCTCTCTCTCTCTCTCTCTCTCTCTCTCTCTTGCTCGCTCGCCCCCTCTCTTTATATGTCCCTCGTGTTCTGCCTTGCAAACACCCCCCCCCCCCCCCCCCCCACACACACACACACACACACACACACAGATATGAGTCATGCATCACTTGCAGAGATGTGTAAAGCTGATGTTTTATCATGCCGTTGTGCTGCGAGGTTGGAAGGCCATACTGACTCCCACAGGACCTGCACGCACACACACACACACTCACGCGCACGCACGCACGCACGCACGCACGCACGCACGCACGCACGCACGCACGCACGCACGCACGCACGTGCAGGTTCTGTATTGAATGAGTGGAGAAGATAACAGGGAGCTGTCACTATCAGTTTGGTGCCTGAGACCCCCCCCACGCACGCACGCACGCACACACACGCACACATGCGCGTGTGCACACACACACACACACACACACACACACACACACACACACACACACACACACACACACACACTCACACCGGACCTACTGCCAACACACCACCAACACACTGGCCCTGTCAGCACATTCTTATATACCTGTGTGTGTGTGTGTGTGTGTGTGTGTGTGTGTGTGTGTGTGTGTGTGTGTGCGTGCATCGGTCCAGAGAGCAAGCTGATGGCATTGAGCCACCATGACCCTCATGGAGAGAGAGAGAGAGAGAGAGAGAGAGAGAGAGAGAGAGAGAGCCTCTCAGGGCCAGAGAAACGGTTTAGATAAGACACATTTCAGAACTTATACCTGTGCTCGTGCACGCTCACATGAGCATTGCAGTATCCTTGAGCCAGACACGGAATCCCAGTCCATTTAATATGTGAGACACACACACGCACGCACGCACGCACGCACGCACGCACGCACGCACGCACACACACACACACACACACACACACACACACACACACACACACACACACACACACAAAACCACACACGCGACTTTACGCACAGGATGGAAGCCCTTTGATGTAGGACACCTTGTCCCGGACAAAGCCAGATGTTGGAGCTTAGCTCCTTCCAGGAGCACCACTCCAAAAAGCACCGGCTATAGATCACTGGGAGTCTATCGTTAACTAAGTACATAGGGTTTAATGTCAAGGACCCCTGGAATTATATGTATTTGACCACAGACCCCCATCTCAAATATTTTGTTCCAGGGACCCCCAGAAGCAAAGATTTTACTTAAAAAAATTTGCTTTAAAAGAATAATATTCTTTTAAAGCGAACATTTTTTAAGTAAAAAATTCAAAGATTTGCACAAAATGTTGTTTTTTTCAAAAATAGCAGATCCACAGGCTCATAGCACGGCACTTGGTGCCGCGCTATGAGCTTGTAGATCTGCTATTTTTGAATGGCCAACGTATAACAAAATAATGGTTAAAGTGGTTAACGTGACACAGATGCGTTCTATTGGTTAAAAGGTAAAACTATACAGATATGGATGGAGAATATTTAACGTAAAAATCCTTTCATACAGGTTGAAACCTTTATTGGTGGTAAACATCCACCTCGTTTTGAATATAAATGATAGCTCAGCACATAAAATATTCAGGTTGTGTGTAGATGTACCCACGAGACAAACAGCAGTTCCTAAAAAATATATGAATTTTCAGGGGAATTAACCGCACGGGAAAACACTCAACGACCTCGAGACAAATTCTAACTCGAGTCAAGTTTATTTATAAAAAAAAAAACACATTTAAAAACCAACTGGAGTTGACTAAACTTCAATAACAGCAAAACTTATAAGTTGTAAAAGTCATTCTTGGACTGTGCCCAGTTTTGTAATTACCAGCATTTACTTTCCGTTTCTTCCCCCAGAAATATAGTAAATATATGCGTGTACGGTTAGCTTACTGTAGTCGGAGTGAGCGCTGTGACTATGAATATTCATCCACATGTACAAACACATTTTCTGGTGCCAAGCTTGCGCTATTAACTGTGTTTGTGTGTGCACAGTGATGTTTGTCGCTGTCGGGTGGAAACCTTGTATGTCCAATTGCGTTACTTTTCGGGACAACAAGGAGGTCGTAAATGGATGGTAATGGATCCAATATAGTTCCTGATACTACTCTACAGCTCTACTACTCAACCCTTTCACAGGTGTCAATGATACTAATGAAGGCGCTGTTCTATTTAATGTATTAGCACAGTCGTTCTTGAAAATCTTGAAAACGCAAATCTTTGAATATATATTTTTCAAAGCAAACTATTGTAACTCAAATCTCTGCTTCCGGGGGAGTCCCTGGAACAACATATTTTGATATGAGGGTCCGCGTCCAAATACATATAATTCTAGGGGTCCTTGACATGAAAGAGAACCACTGATTTAGAAGACATCTATAGAATCGGGTCAATGTATCGTCGTTGTCGGATGGAAACCTTATATGTCCAAAACAGTTCGTTTTGCATTTTTAATTTGAAAAATGATTTAAACTAGTGAAAACAGCCGATCTACAAGCACACAACTGCGAGGCGTTGTGTGCTTGTAGATCGGCTGTTTTCACTACTTTTGTGCGACGGCCTTGTATGATGAAGCAGGGCTTTACTTTGCGATAGAACGTACACATTTGAAACTTGGAGATACAAGGTTTCCACCTGACAACGATGATATATTCAAAGACTTTTCAAGATTTTTCAAAAATTAAAACAAGGAGATACATGGTTTCCTCCAAACAGCCAACGACGTGCAGGTGTCTCATAGTCGCTGTTAGCCACTTGCCGCCGCCGCCGCGCAATTTACATTTTTACGCACCGGGCTGTGGCAACACAAAGACACACAAAAGACACACACATTAGAAATAGTTTAAGTAGTGGCTCTGCTCTGCATTCAGCGGCCCGGCGGACTTGAAAAGACGCTCTTTAGAGCGGAGGGGGGAAAATTAGCGATGGTCCGCCTTTATGTGAGGGAGACAAACGTGCCATGCGCGCGCGCGTGTGTGTGTGCGTGCATCTGTTTTTTGTTTGTTAGTTACAGTAATTATGGCACCCGATAACTGACAGTCAGAGAGAGAGAGAGAGAGAGAGACAGGGAGTATTGGAGGGGGAGATAGAGAGAGGGAGGGCGAGGGAGGGAGAGAGAGAGAGAGTAAAAAGCGTGTGTAGTGTGTTTTCCTCTTCCTCCGCTCTCTCTCTGCTGCCTGCTGAACATCTGCTGAGAGATTTGCATATTAATTAACCCATATTAACTCTAATTATTCTGGGGAATTATCAAATAAATTAAATTTTCTAATTTTAACCAGTTTTTCTCGCTCGCTTCCTTCCTGCCTTCTTCCTCGCGCGTGTCGCCGCACGCGCGCTTGCGCGCGTCACTTGAGCGGGTGGAATCGAAAGCTACTAATGATTTCAGCGTATTTTACTTATTCTCCTCTCCTCTCCTCTCCTCTCCTCTCCTCTCCTCTCCTCTCCTCTCCTCTCCTCTCACGTGTGAGGAGCAAGGATGGAGAGAGTGCGCGAGAGGAAGAGGGGATGAGGAGGACAGGAAAGGAGGGATGAAGGGGGGAGGGGTGGAGAACATGTGTGTGACAGAGATACAGATGGTGCATCTACACACATGAACCCACAGGAAGTGAGACCCCTCTCTCTCTCTCTCTCTCTCTCTCTCTCTCTCTCTCTCTCTCTCTCTCTCTCTCTCTCTCTCTCTCTCTCATTGCCTGTTGCTCTCTCGCTCATCCTGTGTAATAAATAGGAGTTTAATTGAATCAGAGGATCTCTAAGTCCACCCCCACATGTGTGTGTGTCCGTGCGCGAGCACACACACACACACACACACACACGCACAGACATGGGGAGCAGATGCATCACATGAAGTAGAGCCAAGTCTCAACGCTCACAAAAAGAGATCTACAAGGTGTTTACTCACTGCTACCATGAACCCAGTACTCTCATCTGGTAGACTATGTTACTCTGTACCAATGTTGTTTTTGGCAGCAAATTTTGATTTAGTTTTAGTCATAGTCTTTTGAATAAAATGTCATTTAGTTTTAGTCGACTAAATATCATGCGTCTTTAGGCAACTAAATCTACAGGTCACTTATCGCCCTTAGGGCGTCTTACTGGTTATGATCCTGGCCAATATGAATCCCTGATACTGTTGTAAAAATACACATTTCAATGGCAAAACAAAAGTTAACATCTTAAACCCCATATTGCCCGGGCAGGGTAACCCAGGGCTTTTAAGTTAAACAAACTCAAGTAAAACCTATATAACTGAACATGTTAAGATAAACCAACTTATCCAACTTAAGCTAAACTTAAAGGTTTATGTTTGATTGTCCAACTTAAAAGTTTTCTGAAGTTTGTTGCCTTAAAATCTTTAGCTTTCCCAACTTTTATTCTTTTTACGGTGTGGCGGAAAGACTCTCCACAATAACTTTCAAGGAAGACTCCCAAGACAGAGACTACGAAAATATAGGTTTTCTTTTATTTTAACATGCTCACAAAGTGCTCTGTGCTCAAAGGGAAAGGTGCAAAAAAAGAAAAAGAAATACACACAAAGGTTTCTGTCATAGCAGGACCTTCGTCAGTGCTGTATATGTCATGAATGATTCAAGTTTATGAAAGACTTGAAGAGGGTTTCAATCTCTCTCTCTCTCTCTCTCTCTCTCTCTCTCTCTCTCTCTCTCTCTCTCTCCTCTCTCTCTCTCTCACTCAATCGTTCTTCTCTCTCGTCTGTGACGAACCGTCTGCTCCCAGCCCGTCCCGATCGATACACAATATTCAGACGTATCACTGCGCTTTTCAGCGACTGACAGAGTACACGTGTGTGTGTGTGTGTGTGTGTGTGTGTGTGTGTGCGCGTGCGTGCGTGCGTGCGTGCGTGCGTGCGCGTGCGTGCGTGTGCGTGTGGGGGCGGGTGAAACGGCGTAAAAGGGGGTTATGTCAGTCGGTTCAAAGCCGTGCTGTGTTATTACATGTGTCATTTTAATTATCCCGCGAGCGACGCCGTTCTTTTATTCACCTCGAAACCAGCAAAGAGGCAGTTACTTATTTATTTATTTCTTAAAGGGAAAATAATGGGAAAAGTGTATTTATATAAATAATAGCAGGCGGCGGTTATCAAACAGGTAGCGCGGGGTTATTGTTTAAAGAAGAATGTGGCCGCCGTGACGGCTTTTGTCGCGGCTGACACTTAAAAAGCCAGGGAAGCGCGAGAGAGACGGAGGCGGCGCGCAAAGTAAACAATGTCTTATTATTTATTTTTTTGTTCGTTTTCTTTTTCTGATGTCTCTCCTCACATGGCAAACACAAAAGATTGATTAACAGTGAGGTGTGTGTGTGTGTGTGTGTGTGTGTGTGTGTGTGTGTGTGTGTGTGTGTGTGTGTGTGTGTGTGTGTGTGTGTGGCGCGCGTGTGTGTGTGTGTGTGTGTGTGTGTGTGTGTGTGTGTGTGTGTGTGTGCGCGTGTGCGCGGATGTGTGCGTGCGCGTGTGTGTGTATTTTTTGAAACTTTCATATGTTCTAGATACATTGCACATGCAGTGAATTATTCCAAACCTTTTTTGTTAAGATTTAGAATTTTTTATGGCATACAGCTCATGAATATCAAAAGTCCATATTTCAAAATACACAAGACCACTCAAAACAAGGATTCATAATAGAGAAATGTCAACCTTTTGAAGTCAGAGTTGCTTGAAGTCCAGTGGGAAAGTTTGCACAGTCGGTTATGATTTGGTGTGCTAAGGCATCTGCAATGCTTTTTTACACAATATTCATTTTTTTTTTAGATTGATCCCTTTGGTCTATAGTAGTTAAGATATTGGACTTTAACGTGGGAGACCCACAAGTTCGAATCCCGGGCGTTACATATGCAGTGTCAAGTGCCGGAAATAGCCAATCTACGAGCTAGTAGATCGGTGTGTGTGTGTGTGTGTGTGTGCGCACGTGTGTGTGTGTGTGTGTGTGTGCATGTGTGCGTGCATGCGTGCACGTTTGGGGGAGTGTAAAACAGCTGTCTATGAGACATCCATAGATGAGAGATGTATTTGTGTCGTGGGTACAATACCGACGCTGGGGCGCGCGGTGCTTCCTGTCAGCCGTGGCACCTGAACAATGGCCGCCTGTCCTGTCCTGACTCCTCCTGTGTGACTCCTCCTGTGAGGGTGTCTGTGTTGTGACGAGTCCCAACACGTCAATTTGTGTCATCGTCGTACAGAGAGGAGCCAGGGTGACGGCCACGGGGGCTGACATCACCTCTCTAACACACTCTGTCTGTCTGTTGGGAGCTGCCGTTCCAGACTCTATATAGCATTCGGAGATTGTGGAATAGTTGTCTGGCTATGCGACACTACAGATCAGGGGCGCTGCCATCCTAAAATGTACCAGGTGGAAGCCATTTAGGCCTGAAAAATACCTCAATTGTCTTCAAATCCTAACAGTTTTCTGGAAAAAAAAGAAAAAAAAGAAGTTTGTTTCTTTATCTGTGGTGCTCAGACCATCATTTTAGAGGTATTAAAAAGTCCTCAAATTGTCACTTTAGAAATGTTCAGATACCCTCTATGCACTTGTTTGTTTACTGTTGAGGGAGAAAACAATGTTGCACATGAAGTTAATCATCTGGGGACCCTCCAAAATAATTTGCGGACCACTGGGATAAAGGGGGAGGGGAGGGGGGGGTCACTGAGACCTCTGGGAGGTGAAGGAGTGCAAAGAGAAAGGGTAATGGGCGGGGGAGGGGGGTTGAAGCTGAATTTAGATATCTGCTGTCACGGGATAAGAACGTGTGACACCTGTTTCTGCAAAGGATGGAAAATGAAAAGTGATTAAAACATCTTGATGGGATATAGCCTGCTTGTGTCAAAACAGACCCAAATGCAAGTTGTGTATCTCAAGGCTAAGTTGACCCTTGGGATACACAAATAAGTCAGTGTCCAAAAACATAGTTACTGCAATTTGTGGGGCAGTGTAGTCCGACCACTTTTTTTCTCTATATGCCAACTCTCTTTGCCGATCTACAAGCTCAAAATGTGTTGGGTCTCAGGCATGTTGTGAGCTTGTAAATCTGCTATTATTGGCAAATGTTCCCCCCAGCATTGGCATGCTGAGGTTATGCTTTTGAAGACAGGCCTTTTTACTTGTAACAGAGTGCTTTTATGCCGTGGTGTTAATACTTTTACTTAAGTAAAACAATCTAGTGTTAGGATGGTTCCAGGCGCTTTGCCTTTGCAGTGCTTTAAGACAACCACACAGTCATCGGTATGGCGGACACGCCTCATTGGACGGTTCCAAGAAAAACAACCAATCACGCCAGACCACAACAGAGGGAACTATGTGGCCATGACATCACACCAACCTCAGTTTCTTTATTTAAATATCCTTTTTCTTTGACTTATGTTTATGGCTAATAAACAAGGAGGGGAAATATAAAATAAAAACTCATAAGGTTCGGGCTGGTTGACGTTATAGCAGATTTATGTGTCGTGTGGTTTTGAAAGGTCATGGCTTCATGGAGATGTACGGAATGATGTGGAGTCATCTTCAAAATATGGACGTTAACACATCTTCTGACACAAAATAGTGTCGCAGCGTGACCTGTACGTAGCCTTGTAGATCTGCAATCTGTCGGTTCACAACACCAGCGCGCAACTAAGTGTAAATCAGTTCAGACTCTATCTTTAACCACTAAAACTTCTAAAAGTTTAAAGGAGCTAGAGTCAACTTTTTCTTGTAAAACGGATGCTACAATGGCCAAAATGATTATTTTATCATTATTTTACGCTTTTTGTGGTCATTTTTGAATAGAAACACAGCATGTATGAAGCTTATTTTTTTATAAAATATTTTTGAAACATTATTTTTATTTTAGCATCCGTTTTTCAAGAAAAAGTTGACTATAGCTACTTTAATTCTGACCCTAACCCCAAGCCCGACTTTTTTTTCAAATTGTAAGCGTATGTCTAATAATCATTGTCCTCAGAATGTCTATTTCTCAATTTCTACACGCACACGCACACAAACACAACGTAACTTGAAGCAAAGTTCTCAGGTCTGACTAATGACATACCTAACAAAGGCAAGCACTCTCCTCTCCTCTCCTCTCCTCTCCTCTCCTCTCCTCTCCTCTCCGTATTGACCGGCCTGCACTTGCCTGCCGCCAACAATTGCACAACAGGTGCAAATTAAAATGAACAGTGTGGGGGGGTTGGGAGGTACGATTACAGGGGGGGGTGGGTGGGGGGCTATGGGGACCTGATCAGAATACCAATTGACGCCCAGAAACAAAAGCTTTTTTTCAAGAGGTGCAATCACAAGGGTTTAGGGCAAGTTCAGACTTAGTGATGCACGCGCGCGCACACACACACACACACACACACACACACACACACACACACACACACACACACACACACACACACACACACACACACACACACACACACACACACACACACACACACACACACACACACGCACACTCACACAGGACTCAGGAGGGATAAAGACATACGTATATAATAAGACTGTCTGGGTGGTCTATCTATACCTCGCTGGGTGCTGATAATACCCTTTCATTATGGAAGGAATTACAACAACCCTCAGTCTCATTAGATTTTAAATGTCCAATACCTGTCACTCTCTTCTCCTTTTCACAGACCTGAGCAACGTTCAATGGGTCCATTGCATTCCGGCCCCCAACCTGTGGGTCCTGACCCACAGGTTGAGAACCAGTGTTCTAGTATAGGCCAAAACAACTCACTTCAATGTATTGGCCACGCTCAACTCTCAAGTCTTGAGGTCCAACTGACCGCAGATTCTTGACAATATTCGCACACAATAACCAAAGAAACACAGAGTGCGCGGATGTTTCTTTCGTAGCGTTTCTCGCCCAGGCTTGCTATAGTAATTCTCGTCCTCCCGTCATAAAGTCTGCCGTTGGCTCGGCTTCACACGCCAGAGCGCCGTACTGCGCGGCACGCACCGCGGCGGGGTCGTGTATCTGAGAAGGTGACGATGACGGGGCTGCTGGGTAATTGACGAGGCGAGCTTGGTCTGATTGGGTTCACAGCCCTTATTTACAGGGCTGCACGGGGCTATTTTAGGACGTGAAGCTGGTGTAATGTCTGTGTCTACATAGGCCAGACCTGTGCGTGTGCGTGTGCGTGTGCGTGTGCGTGTGTGTGTGTGTGTGTGTGTCCGTGTGTGTAGAGTGTGAGTGTGAGTGAGAGAGAGAGAGATATTTTCTTTTTTTTATTAATTTGTCTTTGTGCGCTAATTGTTTGTGTGTCTGCTATAATGTGTGTATTTGGGGATGTGTATGGGTTTTCAACATGATCATCTCTCCATTCTTTATACCGTGACACCTAGATCTGCGAGCGTGCGTGAGAGAGAGAGAGAGAGAGAGAGAGAGAGAGAGAGAGAGAGAGAGAGAGAGAGAGAGAGAGAGAGAGAGAGAGAGAGAGAGAGAGAGCGATAGAGACTGACAAAGAGAGAGAGGGACCATTAGTGTCCTGGCATGTTTGAATAATATGCATCTTTGTGTGTGTGTGCGTGCGTGCGTGCATGTTAAGAACGCATTACAAACATGTGTGCCAGCTCGTTTGAATAACGCATCTATTGTTGTGTGTGTGTGTGTGTGTGTGTGTGTGTGTTTGTGTGTGCGTGCGTGCGTGCGCCCTTGCATCTGTCTCGCATCCTACCTGGGAAAACATTTACACGCGTATAACGTTCACGGTTCACCACTCCCCCCTCCCCCCCGCCAGGGCATGTAAATGATGAATATTCCGTACCAGCTGCAGGTTAAGCCTTTTGTACGCTCCTACACCATGGCATCCAGTAACATTATCTCCGCTATGCCCGCTATGGGCTCACGGAGCGGCCCACTACCCTGCCTGCCCTGTGAGGTGCAGCTCTCTGGCATGCAAGGCATGCAACACAGGACTGGCAAATTAGTCTCTGTTTCCAGTCCGTGTAGTAACTGAAATGCCTTTTCTTGAGCGCTGTACTTAAGTATATATTTTTTTGAGTATTTCTTATTTAAATTTTTTTTGCAAGCTGTTGACCCCAAGCACATTTCCCTTTGTTCTTGGTTTCCTACATTTTGTTTTTTAATTAACATTATTCAAATCGTTTTCAAAAAGCAATTGTTTTCATGAATTAAAGACAAAATTCAATGATAGTTTTCAGTAATTTCATGAATAAATCAAAGAATAATCTAAGAAATGCCATAACTTAGGTCTCAGTCAGAGCACAAATGTTTAAGAAGTAGTGAAAATAGCGGATCTACAGGCTCACAACGCGGCGCAAAGTGACGCGTTGTGAGCTTGTAGATCCGCTGTTTTCACTAGTTTGAGTCCCGGGAAAACGTCTTAATTCCTCTTTTGGGTCACGGGCTAAAAAAGTCCATTGTCTTAAAGCACTCTGGCCTGCAAAGGCAAAGCGATCATTTTAAATAGGGCTTCAGTGGTTGATGTATGTTTTTAAATCTACAAAGTAACTAGTAGGCCTAACTAATGCTATCAAATAATTGTAGAGGAGTAAAAGAAGAAAATGTACCTTAGGCCTAGTAGAAGATGGAAAATACTCAAATGAAGTCAAAGTATTGCACGCTCAAACTTGGATGAGTACAGTACTTGAGTACGTTCACTTGTTTTACTTCACGCCACGGCGAGTACCCCGCCGTCTGGTCGAGGTGCAGCTCCCTGGCATGCCAGGCATCCACGCGGGACTGAAAATTAGTGTCTATTTTGGCTGGCCGCGGCTCTCGCCAGCTGTCTCGCCGTGCCCACAGCAGCAGCGGGGCTCTCTCCACTCTCGCACACTCGTACGCGCTGTAATTGGGCCGTAACAAGTGGTGGGAGAAGTACTCCGATTTATTTGACTAGTAAAAGTAAAAGTACAGTATAGCCATACCACAATGTAGAGCAGGGGTCTTCAAGCGTTTTTTTTTTTAGGCCAAGGACCCCTTAGTTGAGAGAGAGATGAAGCAGGGACCCCCATAACCTTTTCATAGATTCCATATAGTTCCATCGTTTGACAGCACAATCATCAGTGTGTTTTGGATTCATGTCAGTTTGTGTTTTCAGATATTTAACCACTTGGACCGTCAATACTTAAAGGACCAGTTCACCTCTGGGACAACCAGATCTTATTTTACTGTTGTTTGGGACACGATCAACACAATCCTAAAAGGAAAAAGGAAAATTTGGCCTCTGCAATGTAGTGCTGTAGAAGTATAGTATTAAGTAGGCTACTCAGTTTCAGTCTTGGGAGTAGTGTGCTCACATTTTGCATATTACATATACAGAGGGCTTAAGTGATTCATGTATGTTTTGTGATAATAATCTAAATCTACAAAGTAACCAATCCTTGCAAAAAATTGTAGTGGAGTAAAAGTATAATATTTGCTTCTGAGATTTGGTGGCTTAGAAGTAGTGTTGAAAATTGGAAATATTCCAGAAACTCTCCATGAAATCTATGAAAACGTTTAATCTGCAAGGCAAATTTATACAATATGGGTCCCTGCCTCATCTCTCTCTCTCAGTTAGGGGGGTCCTTGGCATGAACAATGTTGAAGACCCCATGACTTACTGTATAACTAAAGTACATAGTGTAATTGTAGTGAGTTAACCAAGTTAGATTTTCACCACTTTAACCATTATTTTATGCTTTAACTACTAAAAATAGCAGATGTAAAAGCTCACAGTGCGGCACTGAGTGCCATAATGCCTGGTTAAAGTTTAAAGTTTTTTATTAGAAAAATTGTGAAAATATATATATTTTCAAAGCAAACTTTTGTAAATCTTTGCCCTCGGGGTCCTTGGAGCAAAATATTTTGAGAGCCGTCAAATATGTATGCATTTCAGGGGTTCTTGACATTAAAAGGTTTGAGCACCGCTGATCATAGAAACATACGTTTTTTCAGAAAACCGTATTTAGAAGCCATTCTTAGGTATTTCTCAGGCCTAAATGAGTTAAAAGTGCAATCTCTAGTCTGCTCTGTGTGATGTAGTGCTGTCGAGGTATAAAGTAGCCTACTACTACTCCAGTTGCTTTTCCACCAATGGGTGTAACCCACAAAAAAAATCCCCCAACGCCTCCGTGTTGGAAGGAGATGTGATGTGATGTGTGGAGACGACCTTTTTAATCTTGGAGTCCTCCCACCGCAGTTTCCAACACACACGGCCCCTGCACAAACTGCTGTGTAGTTTACACACGGTCCTTTAAGGGCACTTAGCGGACGGCTTTCTTTTTCCAAACGATGATGATTACAGCAAGCGTTACCATAAACTTCCAATCGGGGGGGAGCTTGTCAACATTCGCTTGCGGCCAACAGTTGTGGAGGAGTGCAAAGGGTCAGAGCGCTGCTTTCTTTCTCAAAGTGGGGTCCCCGGCCAAAATGAGGAATAGTTTAAGAACATACAGTTTATTCTATACTTTCAAAAAGCGTATAAAATAAATAAATGGAGGAAATGGTCGATCTACAAGGTCACAATGAGTCACATCACAACATATTGTGAGCTTGTAAATCGGCTATTATGGGCAATTTCTTTGTATCTTCGCCTTAATAGGGAGGCCAGGTTGTAAATCTTTAATTTCACTTTCATACAATTGGCTAGAAGTTATCGTCCGATGAGAGACTGTAGAAGATATCTATTCAGATTGTTCCCTAGCTCTCTCCACTATTATCTCCCGGTCTGCAGTTGTAACAACACAAATTCTCTCAAGGGGCGCACTGAAAAAAGAAGAAAAAACAAATCAAATAGGGGTTCCGTGGCCTGATACAAATCAATTTAGGGGTCCTTGACACGAACAATCTGAGAACCACTGGGTTCAGCGGAACGGACAAATAAATCCACGTGAACTACCGATACGTGCATCGGTTTTGCTTTGTCTCCTTTGTTTTGGCAGCATTTAACACATTTTTTAATTCAATTTGAGACCCCTTTTTTATGACGATCCTCTGAAAGAGAGGGCCTGGCTGTTGGAAGGGAGAGCGATGATCAGTCACTTGGACGCTGACATTTACACCTCATAAATCCTGTCATAAAGCCGCTCCCTCAACCCTTAACCTTTACCGAATTCCTCTCTCTCAGCTAGCCGGACTTGTTTTTTGACCGCACACAGTAAAAATCTAACTCAGAAAGCGTACAAAATGGAACCAAATGGACCCGCGGGTCCATTTGGTTCCATTTTGTACACTCTCTGAGTTAGAGTCATAAGCGATCAAACTGTGCGAGTGAAAGTGGACTTATTAAAGGTCAATGTTGGCTTAAAAAGGATTCATATAATAGTCTGTCTCTTAAATTCACATTCATAGATGTCATACAGTCCACTAATATAAATAGCATTAATATTGCAAAAGCTCACAGCATTATTTACAACCTATTACAACATGATCTAAACAATATGGTGGACTCATCTCATTAATATAGAGACTATAAAATATGAATTTGCGCTAATAATACAGTGTGTTGTGGTTCGAACTTCTCGTCTTCTCATAGACGCCAGTGAACCGCGAGAATGTGGTCGAAATGGAGTCTCTTATTGACGAAGCATTTCACAATATTATCCAGTGATCACACACACCAAAGCCATTCAGAGTTATGACATTTCCTCTCTCTCTGCCGTTTATCAAAGGGTTGAATGTGGTTGAAATGAATCGCTGTTGACCAAGCATTTCACTGACAATCTTCTGTCTTGTTCTGAGGCAATGCACACTGTAAGACCAAATCAGATAGCATAGTGGAAAGTCTGTAGGCCTATACTGTAGGCTAAAGCAAAATACCAGTAAGACTCCCTAATCGGGAGATAATCTCCACAAATAGGCCAAAAAATTTGTTTTACCAATTATCAAGACATACGGGCAGTTGACAGTTTGCCATGGTTACTCATTGAAGTTGAATCTCCATATATGGAGATAACCTACGCATCACACTAAGTCTGACCTCACCAGCCCATATTTGGGCATGAGCAACTATCGAGGCGTTGCATGCTTGTAGATCTGCTGTTTTCACTAGTTTTATGCGATGGCCTTGTCTGATGAAGCAGTGCTTTACTTTGCAAATAAATGTACAAATTTGAAACTTGGAGATACAAGGTTTCTGCCCGACAGTGACGAAATATTGTATGTATTTATATGTCTTGATGCATTGAATACAGTACATAGGACCACAATGGAAACTTATCCTTTTAGCATTATTGTAACTGTTTCTCTCCACTTCTTGCAAACTGTTAAAAAAAAGTATTCAATCAATCAATCAAGCAATCAATCAATCAATCAATCAATCAATCAATCAATCAATCAATCAATCAATCAATCAATCAATCATTCAAACTCCAATCTGGATAGGAAACCAGATTTGGACTGCCAGTGTGGACAAGGTCCAAGAATCGCACTTGATCGTCTCCAACAAAAACAAACTCACCAGCATCACACAAGAAACTGTTGGCCTTCCCACACCCAAACTATTTGACATGGAACGCTAAAGCCATCACATACCCACAACAGAAAACGATGACACCGGTCACCCCGTTCAATCGTCACTTCAAATGATGCCATTTGGATGGACATAATAAAAACGTAGAGATGGGAAAAACATCACTTTAGCTGGAGTTTTGTCCACTTGGCCATTGCAGCATTATAAACAAACTCCCTTGCTGACATATTGTTGTGTGTTAGGACGTATAGGCCTATCCATATTTTGGAGAATCTTATGTTTCGTCTCTACTTTATCATGTGTTATATGGTACCGTGTTTATGAGTTTCAGTTGGTGAAAACAAATATCAATCTGGGACAATCAGTACATTTGGGGACTTGGGGGGAAGTCAATTGCCACTAGAGTTCACATCACATTTAAACTCAAATTATGTCCATCACATGTTAGAGATATGTGTTTTCTTCTCTGCAACCATACGTTCATTAACCACTTTCAACGTGGCATCCCTATATAGGGCACGGTTGTAAGCTTGTTGGATCCACTATTTTCGCTATTTTGGGAATGGGGCTTGAGTGGTATTCTTTCAGAACTTACACCTCTTGGGGACAATAAAATCTAACCTTCCTGAGTCTAAGGTTCATCGGCATGTTGGCTTGTGGTGGACAGTTTTGTCAGAATCCAATTTTTGCCACGGACATACACATGAGTGGACAATATTACCAGAGATACATAAAGAGCTAGCCTGAATGACAATGACAGGTCTGTAACTCTGAGAGTTACGGTGGTCCTGGCATCCCTATTTAGGGCACGGTTGTGACTTGTGCCCGGGTAGCTCAGTCGGTAGAGCTCTTGCCTTTAGAACACAAGGTCATGGGTTTGATTCCGGGCACCGCCAACTCAGCGTATGAGTAGCACGGCTTGGCAAGTCGTGCGGCAAGTACTGGGGGCTGATGGTAGGTGTGGCGCTCCACCTCAGCAGTCCATCTCCCAGGGGTCTAGCGCATTGTAACGGGGACAGACTCCCGCGTGTTACCGGCTGATACCGACAATAAGCCACTCCCGACCTACTTCTTGTGACTTGTGAGCCTGTTTAAACCGCTATTTTCGCTATTTTGGAAACCCGGCTTGAGTGAGTGGTAACTCATTTTGCCGACCTTTCTTTCAGAACTTAAAGCCCTTATCAGAGTCTGCGGTGAAGAGCCTATCACCGCAAATTTTAGGTGTAAAGCTATCCACCTAAAGTGAGAAAACAAGTGGAGGCCATCATAGTCAGTCACGGTCCTATCACTGTGACTGACTGCTCTAGATCGACCAATCAGTGAACGGGGTGATGGGTTGATCTGTCTGAAAGTAAAAACAGAGAGATGTGTCGGGTTTGCGGTGGATAGCTCTTCACCGCGAGTAATGACATCATGTTGTAGTTTTATGACTTAAAAAGACTACACCGCGGTGGATAGCTTATCACCGCGGTGCCTACTATGATAGGGGCTTAACACTTCTTGGGGACAATAAAGTCTAATCTTCTTCTCTCTCCTCTCTGTCGTCCAGCGCTGAACTATGAGAGCGTGGCGGACACGGGCTCGGAGAGCGAGCTGGACGACGACAAGCTCCCCGTGTCGGAGGAGGAAGGCGCGTTGCTCAACGGGACGCTGTCGGGCTCGCCGGCCAGCCTGGCCAACCCCGACGGAGACCTGGCCTCGTCCTCCTCGCCGCTCCCGGAGAGCCACCGGGGGGCGCTGTCCTCCAAGGAGGAGGAGGACGAGGAGATGAGGGACAGCGGCGTGGAGCACATCTGGCACGACAGCGACATGCTGAGCGCCTCCGTCGACGGCAACGGTGAGAGAGCACTGCACGCTGCCTTTGTTTCAGTCGTTTTTAAGGCCTCTTGTCGTGCCAAGGACCAGGGACGTGCAGAGAATGTTAGAGAGGCAGGGGCTGAAAAAGGGTCTTTTGGTGAAAATATTGAAAATAGCAGACCTCCAAGCTCATAATACGTCCCGCTGCGACGCGTTGTGAGCTTGGAGGTCGGCTATTTTTGATGTTTGATACCACACTGAACTAAGCATAATCAAGTCAATGCTGGAGATGTGGCGTAACAGCATGGATTTCTACACAGAGAGAGCAATTCTTTCAACATACTGTAAGATGCTGCATTCAAGTTCAGGAGAGTTTGGACAAGGCAATTCTCTTGAATGCTGCAAAAGCTTTCATTTCTTCTTCTCTCTCTCTCTCTCTCTCTCTCTCTCACACACACACACACACACACATACACACACAAGCACATGTGCACGCATGCACACACAGAACACAAAAAGTTGAGGAATTGCATATTTTTCAGCAAGCTTTGCATTATCAGTCTGCATGTCTTCCTCAAGATAGAAGATACATTGGCAGCATCCGTGTTTACAGTAACTCAACATAAACCATCATTAGTGTCCTGTGGCTGTCTTAGCTCTCCTCACACCCCATAATGAGCTGGTATGGCAGGGAGAGTTTATCTGTAGAGCACATTGAAACATCAAGGCCACTCCAACCCGCAGCATCCATATTCTGTGGGGAGCATATAGCAAAAAAGAATTGCAGATCTCCAAGCTTACGAAGCGTAGAACGGCTGTTTTTGGCAAAGACATTTGGTGTGGAGGGAGAAAAACGTTTCCAACAGTTGCAACTCAGGTCCCGAATATAGTGTTAAGACAGCAAGTGTTTTATTATGCACTTTATTGTGTTTATTGTGCACATAACATATCGAAAGGACATTTAATACATTAACAATAAAAGTAAAAAATACAAAGGAAATAAGAGGGTAAAATAACGATGCAGATGAAATGATGAAAAAAATGTTTCTGCTTTGATTTAAAAGAACTGAGAGTTGTAACAGACCTGTGGGTTTCTGGGAGTTTGTTACAGATATGTTTTTCATATCGATGTTGTCGGGTGGAAACCTCTCCAAAACCGTTCGTTGTGTATTTATCATTTTTAAAATGATTTAAAACAGTGAAAATAGCCGATCTACAAGCACTCAACGCTTCGCACCGCGAGGCGTTGTGTACTTGTAGATCGGCTATTTTCACTAGTCTCGTGCACCGGTCTTGTATGATGAAGCAAGGCTTTACTTTACGGGGGGGAAAAAACATACAAATTTGAAACTGGGAGATACAAGGTTTCTGCCCGACAGTGACGATATGCATGGGGTTCTGAATCTGGATTCAGAGAGCGGACCAGGTCCCAGATGACCTGAGAGGTCTGGATGATGGTTCATGATATTGCACAAGATCAGAATATTGTGTATTTTAGCCCCAAACCATTCAAAGCTTCGTAGACCAACAGCAGTATTTTGAAATCAATCCTTTGACAGGCAGGGAGTTCAGTGTAAGGATCTAAGAGCTGCAAACACCAAGGTACAGTAGTAGGCTACTAAGCTATACATGAAGTCCATTTCTACAACAATTCATTATAAACATACTTAAAATGCATTGTAATATTGTTGCTATTGGACAGAAACCTTGTATCTCCACATTTCTTTTTCTTTTTTTTTCTTTTCCAGTTTTTTCGGAGTTCAGTTTTTAACAGGATTAAAATTTCGTTTGAAGTTGCAATGGTTGCAGATGGGAAATGCATATCTAAATATTGAGCCAAGCAATATGGCAGTGTTTCTCAAAGTGGATTCCAGGGACTGTGTGGGTTCCTTTAGGGGGGTCTAAATTGACCCCCCCTAAAGGGGGGGTCAATTTGGTTCCATTTGTACACTGTCAAAGTTAAGGGGAGACCTTGAAATTTGGAAGTATGAGAAAAACTGACATATGGGACGCCTAAGACGTCTACAGGCGTTTTAACCTCCCCCCTGGAGTTCCGCGGCCCTCTCAGGACGTCTTAGCTGGTTACCATGGTAACCTGTTGGAAACTCAGTTTCCCATGATTGGAAACTCAGTTTCCCATGATGCCTCGCGAAAGCCACTTCCGGCAACTTCTGTTCGGCATTCACTTGTATTCATCCATGGCTGCAGAAAAATGGATATATCTCTGCCTCTTTTCCCATATCGCACGTTTGGTCAAAA
Source organism: Nannobrachium achirus (assembly GCF_963921795.1). Taxonomy (NCBI): domain Eukaryota; kingdom Metazoa; phylum Chordata; class Actinopteri; order Myctophiformes; family Myctophidae; genus Nannobrachium; species Nannobrachium achirus. Next base: position 25,369,028 of record NC_137831.1, on the reverse strand, counting down.
CCGCCTGATTTCTATGGACCATAATGGACTCACTAGGGTCCATTTGGTTTCGTCTGTACACTCTCAGAGTTATACTTGGATAAAGGAACAGTTGAGGATTAAACTGTGGTCCTCGTCCAAACGGCAAAACGTGAGCGACACCATATCTCGCTCTCACGCCGAAACAACTCGCCTCTCAACGCTGGGTTGGGGGGAGGAAAGCGAGAGCGAGGCGCGGGATGGCTCAGTCACGGATGCTCACAAGATAAATACGTTTAATTAGGGCGGCGGTGTAATCATTAAAGGAAGCCAGCCTTGCTGCAGAAGTCATTAACAATCTTAAATGAAATTTTTATTTTTATGATAGCCATTTACATGTATAATAAGAGTCAATGATTCCCGGCGAGGAGGGAAGCCGCTTCCTCTCCGGGCGGTGGTGAGCGGAGTGCGGCGAGAGAGCCGGGGTGTGTGAGACAGAGCCATTTAAATGAAGCCCAGCCTCCCGTGCTATTCATTTTAGCTAATGAACTAGCCGCCGCCGCGTGCGTATAGCGAGAGAGAGGGAGGGAGGGAGGGGGGGGGGGGGGGGGAGTGAAAGAGATTGGGAAAAAATGGGGGATGTGGACGGGATATTCAGACATCTTAAATTTTAATATAGGGGAAAATGTGCGTTAATTAGGACGGGGTTGGGGAGGGGTAGTATGGAAAAAAAAGGAATACTCAGGATTTGTTTTACTTTTTACATTTTCTTAAAAAGGACTTAAATTGTCACTTTAGAAATGTGCAGATACCCTCTATACTCTTAAACTGTATGCTGGTTTGTTTACTGTTGAGTGAGAAAACAATGTTCCACTATTAAGTTAATCATCTGGGGACCCCCCAAAATAATTTGGGGACCCCTCCGGGGGTCCCGACCCACGGGTTGAGAACCACTGAACTACTCCAGTGGAGCTATAGAACTGTGGTTGTACTGGTCAGCTTCCAGGTTTAAATGTGTGTGTCTGTGTGAATGTATAGCAGGGCGATGCTGGGAAAAAAGAGCAGCCAACCTCCCTCTGGGTGAATAAAGGTTACACAACAATAAAAACAAATATATCGTCGTTGTCGGGTGAAAACCTTGTATGTCCAAAACCGTTCGTTTTGCATTTATCATTTGTGCGAGGCGTTGTTTGCTTGTAGATCGGCTGTTTTCACTACTTTTGTGCAACGGCCTTGTATGATGAAGCAGGGCTTTACTTTGCGAAGGAACATACAAATTTGAAACTTGGAGATAAGAGGTTTCCACCCGACAACGACGATATAAAAGATGACCTGAAAATTAAGTCACCAAACCAAAAAGTACAGTAATTACTTAGTAACTCTCCACCACCGCGAGCATGTCGTCCGTACAATCGAACACCGTCTCGTGTTGTTCCACGAGAGAGAGCAGAGAGATAAAAAAAAAGAAAAGGAAAGCTAAAAGGTTGGAGTAAATAAATCAAGATAAGGAATAAACAAGGTTGCGCATAGCGTAGCGTAATTGTTTATTTGATAAAGACCCGCGGAGCCGTAATGTCTGTAATTCAACTATGGTGCAATTCTGCAGAGATAATGCACTTCTCATGTGATAAAGCGCGTGCCATATTTGGGAGAACGAGGAGCGAGTTCATTAGATTGTTTGGGGGAGTCTCTTTCCCAATCTTGTGGGTGCCTGCGCGCGCGCGTTTGTGTGTGTGTGTGTGTGTGTGTGTGCAGGGGTGTCACAAGGGGGGGAGTGGGACTGAGTTACCAGGGCCCAAGGTGGAGGGGCCTGGAATTATTTTATACTTTAGCTATTGAAAAATAGCAGATATACAAGCTCACAGCATGGCACTGAGTGCCGCGCTGCGAGCTTCTAGATCTGCTATTTTAAAAAAGTCGTGAAAATGTGCGCAAATCTTTGAATATATGTATTTTTTAAGCAAACATTTGTAACTCAAATGTTGCTTCTGGGGGGTCCCTGGAAGTAAATATTTTGAGATGGGGGTCCGTGGCCAAATACAAAACATTTTGGGAGTCCTTCACATGAAAAAGTGTGAGCACCACTGATATAGAAACTTAGGTTTTTCAAAAAAACCTTGGAAGGATTTGAAACATTCAAAGAATTTTCACGACTTTAAAAAAATAGCAGATCTACAAGCTCGCAGCGCGGCACTCGGTGCCGCGCTGTGAGCTTGTATATCTGCTATTTTTCAACAGTTAAAGCACAAAACGTAAATGAATCCTTGTATACCCAGGGCCCGGAATTTGGTGCGACACCCCTGTGCGTGTGTGTGTGTGTGTGAGAGGACACCCCCCCCCCCTTCTGCTTTTCGCTGGTGCCTTGGTGTCTACACAGATACCTCAGCGCATAACTTAGTTCTTAGATAAGGGAGACTTTTTCTTTCACTCCTAGCTTTTCCTCCTCGCTCCCTCCTCTGTCACAGAATACCACACACACTCTCACACATATATTATGCACTGGAAAACCCTGCTAGTGTTAATTTAACTGGCTTATATGGAACGGAGAACGGGACCAAATGGACCCTTTGTTCTGTTTGTATAGCCTATACTCTCTCAGAGTTACAGTAACACACCCTTAATGGTCCGCTTGCTGCCGAACAATCAGTGGTGGTGGAAAAAGTGTTCAAATGTTGTACTTAAAAGTATCAATCCTGCAATGCAGAAATACTACAAGTATCCGTGAGGCGTTGTGTGCTTGTAGATCTGCTATTTTCACTTTTTTAAACTGTTTTTTTTTAAATAACACAAAAAAGGAAGGTTAATTTGGACATACAAGGTTTCCACCCGTCAACGACGATTTGTATCCGTCTGCCTCTGTCTCTCTGTCTCTGTCCAGGCGCGTCACAAGGGGGGGAAAGTGGGACTGAGTTACTAGGGCCCAAGGTGGAGGGGCCTTATTAACAGATATACAAGCTCAAAGCGCGGCACCAAGTGCCACGCTGCGAGCTTGTACATCTGCTATTTTTGAAGTCGTAAAAATGTGGGCAAATCTTTGAATATCAATTTTCGATGCGCAATTTTGCTTCTTGGGGGGTCCCTGGAACTAAATATTTTGAGATGGGGGTCCGTGGCCAAATACATATCATTTTGGGGGTCCTTCACATGAAAAGGTTTGAGCACCACTGACATAGAAACATAGGTTTTTCAAAAAACCTTCAAAGACTTGCATACATTTTCAAGATTTTTCAAAAGTAGCAGATCTAAGCTCGCAGCGCGGCACTCTGTGCTGCTGCTGTGAGCTTACTGTATATATCTGCTATTTTTCAATAGTTAAAGCACAAAATAACGCAGTGAATCCTTGTACCCTGGGCCCAGAATTTGGTGCGACACCACTGGTCTGTCTCTCTCTCTCTCTCTCTCCCCTTCTCTCCCATGCAGTATATCGTGTAGTTTTTAGTTTTAGTGTGCGCTCGGTTGTGTCCTTGACATTCCTGCGTCCCACGTCGGCGTAGCCGCGCAGGAACGTGTGACATCA
>NC_137831.1:25230553-25360553 GCF_963921795.1 Nannobrachium achirus | reverse complement strand
CTGCACCCGATAGCATTCATTAAGAGTGATGTGCGGACACGCGTCACGCTGCGCCGCACCGCCGGGACTTTATTGGTACACCCTCTCTCTCTCTCTCTCTCTCTCTCTCTCTCTCTCTCTCTCTGCTTCTAAAGCACCAACTACAAAACAATGTGTGGGGGAAAAAACAGAGAGAGAGAGATATTATATATTGAAATTCAAACAAGGTGCTCTATGGTACAAGGGTGACAAAGTCGAATAACAAACAAGAAAAGAACGGGCAAGAAAGGCGACCAAATGGCACTCTTGAGGGAAAATAAGAATGTCTTTATTGTATTGGCTAATGCATGGCAAGAAAGTTAATGCACAAAATGGGTTTTGGCAGCCTTCGTCAGGGTGACAATGTAAATAGTTTAAGGCAGTGAGTGGTTCTCAACGTTTTCAGGCCGCGACCCCCCAAAATAATCATATTTGAACTGGGGACCCCCCTGAATCATCATTGATGAACTGAGGACTGCACCAAAAACATGCATTGGTGTCAGGAGTGCTGAAGCGCAATGGCCAGCGCTGGGAAGAGGAGCGCACTAGTGTGTCTTTACCATAGAAAAGCGATTTAAAATATTGAAAATAGCCGATCTACAAGCACACAATGTTGTGTGCTTGGAGATGTGCTATTTTAACTTCTTTTGTGCAACACTTTTGTATGATGAAGTAGGGCTTTAAGTAAACAAAAAAAAGAAAAGAAAAAAACCTACACAACTTGGAGATACAAGGTTTCTGCCTGACAGTGACAAATCTTATTTTAGTGTTTTCTTGAGCTGTTATTTCACAAGTGACACATTCTTGTCTTATCTTATCTTGCAGATGAACTGAAAGATGATTTCGACATCCTGGGGCCTGACTCCGGCCTTCAATCAGTGGGGAATGGTACAGGTGAGCCTCTTGATCAGTCACTACGTACCACAGTCCATCACGTGTCATCATGTTTGGCCAGACTAGTCTTTGCCCTTGAGTGCCGGGCCAAGTCCCAAGTCAAGACAGGCGAGCCCCAAGTTAAGTCCAAGTCCTAAGCATTTCGTTTTTCTTGTTTTCTTCCCTAACAAGTCTGATGCTTTCTGGAAGGTTATCAAGTGACTTGAAAAGACTTCAATTCCAAGTCCAAGTATTCAAGTCTAGAGTGGACATATTTTAGCTACTTTATTTTATATTTCACATGTGATATATATATATATATATATATATATTTTTTTTTTTTTTTTTGGGGTGGGGGGGATTCACTGGCTATTCAATGCCTATATATCACTGGTTGGGAGGATATTATGGAAGGGAGTAGGGGAGTTGTGTCTGGCTGGGAATCAGTCCTGTGGTCTTAATTGTAAGCGACACGAGGAGTTTGGTTTCAGCAGGAGATGGATCTGGGATTCACACGTGCACTTTATGAAACACACACACACGGCTTCATCTGAAATATCCAATTTCAACTTGAGTCAATGTGAGCTCTTAGTGTGTGTGTGTGTGTGTGTGTGTGTGTGTGTGTGTGTGTGTGTGTGTGTGTGTGTGTGTGTGTGTGTGTTTTTTTTGTGGGTGTGTGGGGGGGGGGGGCAGGTTAGTGATGTGGGTATTTCTGCATGTGTTCCTCTGCTCATGCATGCATGTGAGCATATGTGCCAGTGGTTGCGTGTGTGTGTGTGTGTGTGTATACTCTACTTCTGTAGGCCAAATGTCCCCATAAGCATAGCACAATGTCGTCACTGTCGGGCAGAAACCTCGTATCTCCAAGTTTCAAATTTGTACAGTTTTGCCCTGCTTCACCATACAAAGCCATCGCACATAAGTGGTGAAAACATACAATCTACAAGCACACAACGCCTCGCGGTACGAGGCGTTGTGTGCTTGTAGATCGGCTGTTTTCACTGTTTAAATAATTTGTTTAAATGATAAATGCAAAACAAACGGTTTTGGACACAAGGTTTCCACCCGACAACGACAATATGAGAAATAGACCTTGTGACGACCATTTTCCTGATCCTTCAAAAGAGAAATGGTTGTGTTATGATTAAAAGGGAAAAAAAAGAGAAGATGTTTAAAGTTAAGCTTCCACAATTAGGATGAGATAGAGGGTTATGGTCAGGATTAGGCATTTAAAGGTATAGGTTCTGGGGTTGTGGAGGAGTAAACGTTACGTCTTATTTATACTTAGTTGCATATGCCTGTGCTGCGCACCAAACATAGCAAAGTTCTGTGACGCATCTTGAACCTGTAGGGCTGCTATTTTCTGTCAGGGTTAAATAATAGCAAAAAAATTAATTACCGTCGATAAAAATGGCATTCATGAACGTACCTAAAATGTTGATGTCCTCACAAGAACAGAAATACAAATGTGTGTGTGTGTGTGTGTGTGTGTGTGTGTGTGTGTGTGTGTGTGTGTGTGTGTGTGTGTGTGTGTGTGTGTGTGTGTGCGTGTGTGTGTGTGTGTGTGTGTGTGTGTGTGTGGGCACATGTTTCTTTTTTTTCCCTTCTTCTTCAGAATGTGAGGCGGGCAACTGTTTTCCATTGTGGTGGGTTTTGGTGCAGTGGTTTTTCTTTTGGGAACGGCGTTGCTAGAAAAGCAAAGCCTAGCTAGCGTCAGATCACATGTGATTCCATTTAGAGACGATGCATTGTGTTCAAGCATGGGCATCAAAATATACTTAAAGTACCAAAAGTAAAAGTACATATAAATCACAATTCTTAACAAATAGCTGTTCTAAAAGCTTGCGATGCGACTTGTGAGCTTGAACATCTGCTATTTTCAAATAAATAAAGTATAAAATAGTGCTTAATTGGTAAATGTATGTTTTGTAACATCAATCTACTTGTAACTTGTAAATAAAGTCTTCTAAATCAGTGTTTCTCAAAGTGGACTCCCGGGACTCTGTGGGTTCCTTTAGGGGGGTCTAAATAACTCTAACTCTGACAGTGTACAAATGGAACCGAATGAACCCTAACGGGTCCATTCGGTTCCATTTGTACACTGTCAGAGTTAAGGGGGGACCTTGAAGTTTAAATAGTTTGAGAAACACTGTTCTAAATAACTAGTGCAGTAAAAAAGAAAACTAAAATATTTATCTCTTAGAAGTAGTGGAGATAGGCCTGGGCCACTGGTGTAGCATGGTCCAGGCACCTATAGCTGCTCATCCGGCCTGACAGTGTGTCGTAGGTTCGAGTCGCGATCCTGATGACCTTTACAGCGTGTCACCCCCCCATCTCTCTCTCCATTTCATGTCAGCCTACTCTGCCCTACAAAGTCAGAGTGCTGTAACTACGCACACGTTTGACTGAACATGGGTTTAAAACTGTTTCAACTGGTCAGCCAAATGAGATAAAGGCATACCGTTATTTCCTGTTGAGATAGGCACATTTCCTGGGGCAAGCTGCCCAGATCACACATGTCACACGTATCTTATTTTTTCACTCTCAAAAAGCGCCTGCAATGCACTGTAGTGCATTTGAAACTACATTGCAGTGCACATCATGGGGTGATCACTGCTTGCCTCCTGTGAATTATTTTATTTTTGTTTTTTTTCATTGCTGAGTGAGTTCAGCAGACAAAGTGACATGAGTAAAATGAAAAGGAAAAAAAAAGAAAAAAAATGGGTGAAATGTGCCAATCTCAACAGGAAACATCGGTATAAGTGATATTACACTGATTATATCTGTTCTTGAGCTAATTGTTTATCCCCCAATATCACGAAGGCTAATTTGACATTTGGTATACACAAGTCCTGTGTCCAAAAACTTATACTGCACTTTGGCTTTGTACCTATCAATAAAGGCATAAAAAGCCTAAAAATATCTTTAAAAAAGCAGTAGAAGTATTTTAAATACTCAAAGTTTCAATTCAATTCAATTTTATTAGAGTGTCAAATCATAACAAGTTATCTCAAGACACTTTACAAATACTCAAAGTAAATGTACCTTTTTAGTGTTTAACTTAAATACAGCATGGTACTTGCGTAGCTGTACTTGGGTTGCACATGTGCATGTGTTTAGAGAGAGTCATGATGCAGTTGGCTCACGTTCTGCCATGCCGGAGCACACTTTGATCCAGGTGATTTCCTGGCAGGAGCACACTTTGATCCAGGTGATTTCCTGGCAGGAGCCTCCTCTCCTCTCCTTTAACCCTCTGGTGTCTGGCGTTTGGTTTTCAAACACAAGACGACTTCATAGAGACATTCATGGTCACCACTAGGGATGGGACGATACGCGATCATAATCGTTTATCGTGATAAAAAACACTCACGATAATCGTATCGTGGAGATTACATTTATCGTGAAATCGTCCTCCGTCATGCACAGGGATCAATTCACCTTTTATTTGCCAAGCTGCACATCCAGTACCCTCTATAATTGGTATACGTACTTGATACAATCTTTTTTCACTCTCTATCAAATGTCTTTGCCAAAAAATAGCCGTAGATCTGCTATTTTTTGGCAAATGTTCCACCCCCGGATAATGGATTTTGATTATCGTGATAATATCATAAATCGCTATTTCTTTTGTCACAATAATCGTGATATGAAATGTTCATATTGTCCCATCCCTAGTCACCACCGTTTCAGACATTGTAGTGTGTGCGTGTGTGTGTGTGTGTGTGTGTGTGTGTGTGTGTGTGTGTGTGTGTGTGTGTGTCTCCATATATGGAGCTGCCTATCATCACCTGGATCTCCATATGAAGATCACGGCACTGACCTCATCAAACCCTTGATAGCCATACATGGAGACGACTGGATCATACTTCTACATCTGACATCACAAACTCCATAAATGGATATGGATATATAATAGGGAAAATTAATTCACTAATAAATTAATATCAATTAAAGTATAACATTTCTCTACAGAAAATGATTCTGCACGATTACCGATGAAGTTGGTCTATTTGACATATGGCGCGAGTGTGTGGCACAAAGACTGAGGAGTAGCGCGCCAAACTTTTGGTCATATTGAATAATAAAGTTGATCTATAGCAATATAGTGTGACGACACGAATAATTCAACTAAAACACAACACAAACCATAAGCTTATCATATGTATAGTGCATCCATTGTTGCTTTTGAGTCTTCAGAGATACCCTGGATCACCTGGCCTAATGAGTGTGCATTAAATCACGAATAACCTCGTTTACCAAACATGTCTGTTGACACCGGTGGCATTTTCCCTGTCATCGGTGACAACCACGTGTCCTCCACCTCGACCTTTCACAAATTGGACGCTCGTTCCAGCCATCACCATTTAAAGCCTCACCTTGACGCGCTCGGACCAAACCTCAAATTAATTAAACACTTGAACCGTAGTGTTCCCGTTTCTGGTAGCCAAGCTACAAGCTATACAGGTGTTATTTGTCACATAGAGGCGGTAAGGCGGTATGTGAAGCCGATAAGGAAGTCAATAATACTTAACCTTGTTTTTAAACCAAGGTTTCAATTCAACCAATTTTAATATGTCCTATCATTATTAGTAAGGGTGCTGCAGTTCTCCTTAGTGGCCTAGACTAGAGGGTGTTGTTGTCGTGTGTGTGTGTGTGTGTGTGTGTGTGTGTGTGTGTGTGTGTGTGTGTGTGTGTGTGTGTGTGTGTGTGTGTGTGTGTGTGTGTGTGTGTGTAATGCATGTGTGTGTGTAATGCACATGGCATAGGCATGGTTGTGCTTACATGTGCCTGTCGAATGTGTATGGCATATGTATGTCTGTGTGTACGTTTCTTTGTGTGTGCGCGTGCGTGTGTGCGCGTGTGCACGTGCGTGTGTGCAAGTCCATGTATGTGTTTAGTAATGAAGGTTGGTTATTTCTATTAGGCAGCAGTTGGTTGGTTGTTTTGGGAGCTTTTGCGTGTGTGTGGGTGTGCGTGCAAGTGTGTATGTTTGTGCGTGCGTGCGTGCTTGCGTGTGTGAGAGTGCATGCGTGCGTTTGTGTGTGTGCGTGCGTGTGTGGGTGTGCGTTGCGTGGGGAGCATGCTATCTCCACTCTGCAGCTTTGAGTCGTTGTTCTCCCTCCGAAGAGAAGCGACGACGTCGAAATAATGGAAGAAAACGCGTTGTGTGGTCTCAGCAACTTTGGAACGGCTTAAGATATACATTCCACTACTCTATGGCAAAATGTGTGTGTGTGTGCGGGCGGGTGTGCGTGCGTGGTTGTGTGCGTGTGTGTGTGCGTGTGTGTGTGTGTGTGTGTGTGTGTGTGTGTGTGTGTGTGTGTGGTGTGTGTGTGTGTGTACAGAGTTCTTGTATTACTATACTCGCGAGGGCCAAATACAAATTTACAAGTTGACAAATAGACACTGCTGCGAGGACAGTTTTTTCTTCTTTTTTTGTGGGGTCCTTGTTTTATGGTCAGAGTTATAAGGATTACATTTAGGGAAACATTTGGGTTAGAGTTAGGACTAGACATGTTAAAATATAATTTAAAGAGTATGTTGTTTAGACAGATGCTGCATGGTCTCACAGTCGTACCCCGATCGTTGATATTACCGGTATATAAAACTGATGCTATGTTTACCTGTGATCCTAGTTTACTGAGGCTAGTTTACTTACACAGTCTCTCTCTATTACATGCATGCGTTTACCTTTATTGTCAGTCGCTCTGGACACGAGCGTCTGCTAAATGCCTGAATTGTATTGTAAAATGTTGGGTTTTGCGTTATGTCTGACTTACTTCACTTACTTGTGCGCTTGTTGTGCGCTGGAAATAGCACACAACGCAACGCAGCACAATAACGCGCTGTGTGCTCTTAGATCTGCTTTAGGGTTAGGCTTAAAAAGAGGAAAAAAGTAACCTCTAGATATGGCATGCATAAAATTAAATAACGTCCTAAATGGTTGATGTCCTCCAGTGTTGATTTCGTCGACTAAAACTATGACGAAATGTTTTTGTCGACTGCGTTTTCTTCACTAACTAAAACGAAATAATAACTAAATAAAAACTAAGCTGTGATGACTAAAACTAAGACTAAATATATTGACAATTTCGTCAACAAAATAAAAACTAGACTAAAACATTAGGGAGGGACTAGTGGAGAAGAGAGTCATTTTTGTTTGGTTGCTTTACCGTTGACTAAATCAACTGTAGATTTAGTCGCCTAAAATCTTATATTTAGTCGACTAAAATTAGACTAAAACTAATACTTTTCAGGTGACTAAATTATGACTAAAACTAAATGACATCTTATTCAAAAGACTATGACTAAAACTAAATAAAAATTTGCTGTCAAAAACAACACTGATGTCCTCACAAGTATGGTAATAGAAACGAGCGCGTACTTGCGCGTGTCTGTGTGTGTGTGTGCGTGTTGCATTGCGGTTTGGCTGCGGCTAATCTGTTAAACACAGAATCAACAGAAACCATGGTCTCCTCATTGACCTTATATGTGAAAGTCAATACACTGCTACAACCACTGCTCTGTTGTTGATTAAATGGAGCCTGGGCATGTGTGTGTGTACAGTATATTATACGTACCGTACACAAGTGTGTGTGTGGGGGGGTATTTGTATGTGTGCGTCCGTGCGTGAGTACGTACATGAGGATGTGTGATTGTCTATGGAGTATTGTGTGTGTGTGTGTGTGTGTGTGTGTGTGTGTGTGTGTGTGTGTGTGTTTGTTGCAGGAAATCGACAACATGCGCCGTCACAATTATAAACGTCCGATCGAAGTCCTCTTGATAAGACTTGAATGAACGTCTTATATCGCCGATGCCGCGTCGAAAAGCTTGTATGTCCAAAAAAACGTTACTTTTCAGGAAAGTGGGAAAACGAACCCTGCGATCCAGTGTCATTATTTGGTCACAAGCTCTTTTGTTGATAATTTTACAAAACCACGCACACTCTTTCTTTCAATGATCACTTTCAAACTTCTTGCCTTGTGAGCTTGTAGATCCGCTATTCTTTTTTGCCGCTTTAGTCTGACACTGTGGTATGACGGAACATTTAAAATGAGCAAATGGTATGCTGAGCTTTAAAACATGGAGATATGATGTTTCTGAGGACGATGTGGTCATTGTCAGATGGAAACCTTGTAGGCCTATGTCCAAAACCGTTCCTTTGTATTTTATCATTTTAGAATGATTTAAACTAGTAATAGCAGATCTACAAGCACACAAACGCCTCGCGATGCGAGGCATTGTGTGCTTGTTGATCTGCTATTTTCACGTAATTTTGTGCGATGGTGATGCTGGGCTTTACTTTATGAAAAAACATACACATTTGAAACTTGGAGATACAAGGTTTCTGCCCGACAGTGACGATACACAGAATTTCCCAGTGTTAAACCTGAGGACATTTCTCTGTGGAACAAATTAATCCAATACACCCCCTCTCTCTCACCCTCTCCCTCTCCCTCTCCCTCTCCCTCTCTCTCTCTCTCTCTGTCTCTCTCTCTCTCTCTCTCTCTCTCTCTCTCTCTCTCTCTCTCTCTCTCTCTCTTTAATCACTGTAATGATATTTTGCCAATGGAATTAATTGAAACAAATACAATCATCACCGACGACCACTACTGAAACACAACACGTCACTGTACTGTATGAATGTTCCAGGGACGTGCAGAGAATGTTAGAGAGGCAGGGGCTGAAATGTCTAAAAGGGCCTTTTGGTGAAAATATTTAAAATAGCAGCTCACAACGTCGACACGTTGTGAGCTTGGAGTTTAATTTTTTTTATTTTCAGTACTTGATACCACACTAAACTAAGCATAAAAAAGTCAATACTGGGGATGTGGCGCAACGACGTAAGCAATTTACCCCGAGTGAGAGGACATTATGCTCTCATAATGTCCGCAGTGAGGGTGTTATCGGACGAGGCGCAGCCGAGTCCGATAACACCCTCACTCAGGACATTATGAGAGCATAATGTCCGACCCCGAGTGGTAAATAGCTTTTCTACCACTTTTTCCCGTATACATGAAAGAAAACACATAGTTGTAACTTGCAAGGATCTTAAGTTACAATCATTATTGCCTATAAAACTTCCGCGAGACAGCAGATAGTTCCACAAACAACATCTTCTACTCACCAACAGATGGCTAACAGATGAACTAATCCATGCGTCTAGCTTACAGCTAAGCTAACGTCAGTTAGAAGTACCGTTCCGGCCGTAAATAGAGGCTGTTCGCTTCCAGAAAGGCATAGGTTCAGAGAAAAGGGGCTTTAAAGTTGGCGGATTGCATTGGATCCAAATAAATCGGCGACTATAGCATGCACGTTAGTAAACATAGGACCGTTGCCACCGTCACGTCATTTGTTGGTTGGGGGAAAGGTGTTCCGACTACCTCCTGAAGTCCCCGGATGTACACTGAGGTGCATTGATCTCGGACAAGTCCTCATACAACTTTGCGGCAGTTGTTTTGTCATAACCTCCGGAATTTAGCCAATCAGAATCCAGTATTTGAACACGTGACTAGAAAAAGTGGTAGAAATGGATTTCTACACAGTGAGGGCAATTCTTTCAACATAAGATGCTGCAAGTTCAGGAGAGTTCGGACAAGGCAATTCTCTTGAATGCTGCCTTCAGGTATGGCATAGAAAGAGGGCATTCGCATATCTTTCTCCATAGTAAAAACTGCATTCATGGTCTGGAGAGAGCACTTTTTTACAGATAAAAGGGCAGGGGCTCAAGCCCCCTAGGATGTCTATGTGTGCACGTGCCTGGAATGTTCCGACTCTCACGTGCTGTTCTTGTACAGTCACATTTAGCTCTACTTTGTTCTGTCAAAATGTGTTTTTGTTGGTGGTAGTTATGGTTTATTTCTTGTTTATTTATTTTCTTATATTATGTTGTTTTGTCTTCTGATTTTAGTGTTATTGCGTTGCTCTGGTTATTCTCATGTTTTGTTTGGTCGTATAATATTGTGTTTTGAATTATGTCTAAATATATGGTTTCACTGGTCTAATCAGTTGATTATGGTGGTCTCGTGGTATTGTTTTGATTACGCTCTCTTCTCTGGTACATTACGTGCTGCGTAACCACATGAACCCCGTAGACTGTCAAAAAGAATGGACGGAGGGGACGTCACGCGGTGCTTTGACCCTTTTTGAAGCCTCCATGACACTGTGTTTCCCAAACAGTGGGACTGGACCCATTTGTGGGTAACGGACCAATTTGTGTCTCAATGTATATTTAAAAAAAGAAGCAAAACAAAAGGCAATTTAATGAATTTTAAGACCTCTGCTCCTACAGATTGTGGCCTAAAATCACACAAAGCCGTACACAGTATCTCTAAAGTCATGTCATCAACATGGATCTGTCTCATTTCCCATATTCCCTCCTGATTGCCTATGATTGCCTTCTAAAGTTTGTGTATGCGACGTGACGGTCGCTTATCTTACCGATTAGGGAGTCTTTCTGGTATAAGAAAGAAGCAAAGATTCTGAACTGTGAGTAGATCTACAAGCTCATAGAATCTTGCTTGTAGATTGGCTATTTTCACTTCACTTTTTTTTTCTTTTTCAATAGAATCAAATAAGGTGTAACACCTCAACTCCTACAAGTGCTCAGGGTGGGGAGATCCTCCCCAGTCCAAAAATGATTATTTCGGAGGGTCACAGCCTGATAGGTTTGACGTATTCAATCAATATCCAACCTCGCTCTCTCCTCTGGTCCTCTTCTCAGATAAGAGCCTGGGCTGCTCCTCGGAGCTGGAGGAGTTGTTCGCCAAGCGGCGGCCGGGGGACAGCGAGAGCCACGTGGTGAGCATCGCCGAGTACCTGCAGCGGGGCGACACGGCCATCATCTACCCCGAGGCCCCCGAGGAGCTGTCCCGCCTGGGGACGCCCGAGGCCAACGGCCCTGAGGAGAACGGTACGGAGCACCCAGGTGTGTGTCTGACACTCTGTGTGTGTGTGTGTTGTTTGTGTGTGTTGTTTGTGTGTGGGGGTTAAGGGGCGTCACAAGGAGGGGAAAAGTGGGACTGAGTTACTAGGGCCCAAGGTGGAGAGGCCTTAATTATTTTATACTTTGCTTGTAGATCTGATATTTTTCATAAAAGTCATGAAAATGTGTGCAAATCTTTGAATATATGTATTTTTTAAGCAAACTAAAATGTTGCTTCTGGGGAACTAAACATTTTGAGATGGGGGTCCGTGGCCATTTTTGGGGTCCTTCACATGAAAAAGTTTGAGAACCACTGACATAGAAACAGGTTTTTCAAAAAGCCTTAGAACAAAGAAATGTTCACGAGTTTTAAAAAATAGCAGCTCACTCAGAAGTGCAGTGCTGTGAGCTTGTATATCTGCTATTTTTTAACAGTTAAAACACAAAATAATGGGTAATAATGCGTTGTGTGTGGCAGTGTGCACAGAAGCAGGTGTAACGAGGCAAATGGGATTTGCCCTCCCTGTAAACATGAAAACAGCAAAGATAACATCACACATTACTAATGCATGAGACAAACACACACGCTCGCACACGCACACACACACACACACACACACACACACATGCGCGAGCGCACACACGGTCTGTGAGTACACTTTCTTGGAAGGCGGAAGGCGGAGGAGCTTTGCTTAGTTTATGTATTTTTCATGTCGGTACCAGCCCTTTTCATGTACACCTGATATCATTAGTACGAAATCTACATGAGAGGAGAGGAGAGGAGAGGAGAGGAGAGGAACACACAGACATCAAAGGGGGCTTGAGTCCCTGCCCTTTTATCTGTCTGTAAAAAGTGCCCTCTCCAGACCATGAATGCAGTTTCACTATGGTGAAAGAAACGCTAATGCCCTCTTTCTATGCCATACCTGAAGGCTGCATTCAAGAAAATTGCCTTGTCCAAACTCTCCTGAACTTGAATGCAGCATCTTATGTTGAAAGAATTGCCCTCTCGTTGTAGAAATCCATGTCATTACGCCACATCTCCAGTATTGACTTGACAATCTTTAGTTCAGCGCAGTATCAAGCACCGAAAATAGCCGACCTCCAAGCTTACAACGCGTCGCAGCACGACGCGTTGTGAGCTTGGAGGTGTGCTATTTTTGATATTTTCACAAAAATTCCCTTTTAGAAATGTCAGCCCCTGCCTCTGCACGTCCCTGGAGAGGAGAGGAGAGCAGAGCAGAGCAGAGCAGAGCAGAGCAGAGCAGAGGAGAGGAGAGGAGAGGAGAGGAGAGCATATAGTGGAAGATGGATGAGGAGAGAGGAGGGGTGCGGGTGGGGTTGTGGTTGGGGGTGGGGGGTGACATGAGTAGACAGCTGGTGGTCTCACGCATGCCTGAGTGTTTACCTAGTGACCCTGGAACAGCTGGACCCCCCCCCCCCCCTTGTCTGTGCACGCACATGTGTGTGGGCGCGCGCGTGTGCTCGTGTGTGTGTGTGCGTGCATCTTCAAGTCTCAGTCTCTCACTCTCTCTTAATCAGTATTATCAATTCATTTGACTTGTCTGTCCGTATGTTTCGGTAAGGTTTAAATATTATTATTGCGACCGTAATATCAGTCAGATAATAACTACAGTAGCACAGGGAATGGAATTATTGAAATGAAATGGCTACAGTATTTCAGATATAATATCGCAATTATTATTCATGCCAAGTGTCCTTACAAATGTGTTGTGGGGAGAAACATGAGCGCGGCTGACTTCTAATTCATTTGCCAACAACAACACCTCTCTCCTGTCCTGTCCTCTCCTCTCCTCTCGATTCAAATCAAAGTGGCTTTGTTCAAAGTGTATACAATTACATGGGAATAAATACGTGTGTAAACAGAGCTGTGTTACATTGCATCTTACAACAACAACAACAACAACAACAACAAAACGTACGAGTTTGCATTTGCTGTCAGAAATAGTCATACATCCAACATAGGAAAGCTTAGCTTGGGATAAACTTTTGAAACACAATTACAGGCGTATTTAAAGGAGAATTCTGAGTGCTTTGCTTATGGTTATCTGATATTCCATCCATTAAAAAGTTGTAGAAACAGGGATTTTTTTCATTTCTTTTCAACTCCAAGGTAAAGATATGTCATTTCAAAACTTCACGTGTCCTGCCATTGGCAAGCCAGTAGATTTTCTGTGGATTTACAGAACATTGCGCTTGTAGATCCGCTATTTTTGCTTAAATCTACCTATGAAGGTGGATTCTGCTTTTCAATTGGAATGGAGTGGTTTCTTGCCATTGCAAGTTTCTGCAAAAATACACTCATGAATTCTTCAAACATTTGAAAGGCAAAACAGGGAAAAAACATTTTTGCAAGACATTTTCAGGAAAAGAGTAGCAATACTGAAGAGTTGAAACGGCACATCGTTATATTAATGACATAATTCAAAGTCGCAAATGAGTGGCATTGTTCCCTTTTAACGCAATAACGGCTCGTCCAGAATTCTCCTTTAACCCATTTAGGCCTAGACATGATTGACATCAGTGAAAAATAGCAGATATACAAGCTCACAGCGCGGCACCGAGTGCCGCGCTGCGAGCTTGTAGATCTGCTATTTTTGAAAGAGTCGTGAAAATGTGTGCAAATCTTTGAATATATGTGTTTTTAGAGCGAACGTTTGTAACTCAAATTTTGGGGGGGGTCCCTGCCTGGAACTAAATATTTTGAGATGGGGGTCCGTGGCCAAATACATATCATTTTGGGGGTCCTTCACATGAAAAGGTTTGAGCACCACTGACATAGTAGTCTCTCAAGAACAGACCAACTGAGCTCCAGTTAAGTGAAAAGGACCTTTTTTTTGACGATGGCTGGCCAGATTGCTGACATAGAAACATAGGTTTTTCCAAAAAACTTTAGAAGGATTCAAAATACACTTATAGAATCGGGTCAAAATTCTAATTTTCACGATTTTTCAAAAATAGCAGATCTACAAGCTCGCAGCGCGGCACTCGGTGCCGCGCTGTGAGCTTGTATATCTGCTATTTTTCAATAGTTAAAGCATAAAATATTGCGTCATAATGTGTTCAGGCCTAAATGGGTTAACGGTAGTTGCTCTGTTTAGTATCTCTATCTGTACAGTACTGAGATCATCTCGTACCGTCTCCTGTCTAAACACCTCTCACACATCTTTGCTGCTCTCCCCCCTCACCCCCTCCATTACAGACCTCCCTCCAGGGACCCCCGACGCCTTCGCCCAGCTGCTGACGTGTCCGTACTGCGACCGCGGCTACAAGCGGCTCACGTCGCTCAAGGAGCACATCAAGTACCGCCACGAGAAGAACGAGGAGAGCTTCTCCTGCCCGCTGTGCAGCTACACCTTCGCCTACCGCACGCAGCTGGAGCGCCACATGGCCACGCACAAGCCCGGCCGCGACCAGGTGAGGAGACAGGTGGCGCCCCCTAGTGCCTGGGAGGGAGGGATGTGGGGGTGGGTGCAGTGGTGGAAAAAGGTTATACTCAAATGTTGTACTTAACTACCATGTTGTAGTCCTAGACGGACTACACTTTGGCCGGAACTATCAAACCGGATTCAGTTTTAACCCAAAATATTCCCCTGCACTCAAGGACATACTTTTAGGGCCTACCTAATAAACACCTTGATGCGGCGTAGTTTTGGTTTTGGAAAATCCGTTTGGTATATCCATCTTTTAGTCTAACTAGTAGCAACTGGCAAGAATACACTAGGCTACTCGAGCATTTTAATAGGGATTGGGGAAACTAACAGGGGGAAACAAAACAAAGCGACGCCGCTTATTCTGCTTATGGTTTCCGCCTAGAACGGATCAACGGCACGTTGAAAACGAAAGAAAGCCTGGTGAGGCGAGGTTAGCCCTGCTGTATACAAAGCCAATGAGGAAGTGCTTTTCAGCACTGCAGTTCTCATTCATGGCCTAGAGGTGTCGCTATTTCCCCTCCTGCTGGCTGCAAAATAATTACCATGCCGTCACTTTACACTTGATTTTATTATCTTAGATCTCTATCTATCTATCTATCTATCTATCTATCTATCTATCTATCTATCTATCTATCTATCCGTCTCATACCTATCTATCTATCTATCTATCTATCTATCTATCTATCTATCTATCTATCCGTCTCATACCTATCTATCTATCTATCTATCTATCTATCTATCTATCTATCTATCTATCTATCTACCTATCTATCTATCCGTCTCATACATCTAATACTATCATTTGGGACAGATGAGTAGTCCCTCAAGTACCCCTCCCCATTCAGTCGCGTGCGCTCTCTCTCCTACTCTACCCCTCTCATCGTGTATCTAATGTGCTGTGATCCCTGGGCTAAAAGCGATCTTTTTTTCCCCCCTTCTTCTTATTTTTTTCTTTTTTTGATTGGCAATCATTATTAATTTTTCATGGCATTTTGAAGATGCGGATCTTTTAATGGTAATAACTTTAATTGAGGAACTAAATGGTTTTTTGATGGCCTCCGCTGATATGATTTTCCAGTCGCCGTGTTCACGATCGACTGATTGTGTTAATTTCCAATTTGGGGGAGAAAAAAAATAATTTATCAGCGACGCTGACTTACTTCCAGTCTCAGTCTGCAATCCTAGCCTCTTTTTTTTTTTTTTTATGTAATGTTGCTTTTTGGACGGGGCTCCTCAGTCATTCTAGATCATCAAACTTCTCGTTTCATGCACTGCATAAACGCGTTTATGTCGGCGCCGTCTGAAGGAAACCTTGTATGTCCAAAACCTGTGTTCCAATACAGTGTAGTTCAGGGGTCTTCAACAGGGGGTCCTCAGAGTTACTACAGGTGGTCCTCCAAATCTTTGAGTGATAGAAACTTTTTTGTATTAACCTCTTGAACCATAGCGTCCATATTCTGAGAACTTTAGCCAAAAATAGCAGATCTACAAGCTCACAACGCCTCGCGCTGCGAGGCGTTGTGAGCTTGTAGATCGGCTATTTTCAGCAAAGAGCTTTGGTGTAGTGGGGGAAAATAGCAGACTAAGTACAGTGTCAAGGTTAATTAACTCATTAAAAGCCAACCCCGCGATGTCGCGGGAAAAGTAATAGAGTATCTATAGTGCCATCCACGCGATGTCGCGGGAAAAGTAATATATTACTGTAACGGCGAGTAAAAATACCTAGTACAATGGCCGACGCTCCGGAGACGAAATCCGCGCTGATTTGTCATCATCACGGCTCCACGAGCACACAATAGTCATCCCATAACATTGAGGTGGACGGCCGATCTCATCTTTAATGTCCATTATCTCAAAACTACACTTTAGAAGCTAGGATGGAGGCAGATGCTCGCTTATTTTACACAGTTATAAAAGCTCCCGGTCGGCCATTACACAACTCCACGTGGACACGCATCGGTTCCGGCGCACGATCCGATGACGTCAGACCGGAAGTACTTCCGGTCTAGACTTCTGGCCTTCAAAATAAGACAGCGGCCGTTAATGGGGCCGGGAGGGGGCACTCTGGATCCCCTAATCCGTTAATGTCCTGGGCTCAGAATGAGTTAAGTATTGACAGAATTAAGTGGTTAAATATCTGAAAACACAAATTGACATGAATCCAATATACACTGACGATTGTACACTGATGATTGCTAATTTTGAGAGAATGAGTTCAGTTTGTCTAAAAAGTACCATTCCTTGACATCCTCAATAAACCGTTCTTTTGGGTGGACCATTTTACCTGAAGAACTTCATATCCCTAAGAGCACATCATCTCTAGATGACACCTGAAGTATAGGCCCAGTGTAAAATACCCCCAAACACTGGCAGTGTCTGTGAAATTATCTAAATTATATATTGATATAGCAATTTATTTTTCCGAACGCTCGCCTATAGGACCGACTGACCCATGTTCAACTGCTGTTCACATGGAACCCTTCTCCACTTCGGCCTTCAAAGTTCTCGTTTGAATATTTGCTACTACCACCAAGATCTGCACACCGCAGTTGCAAAAAAGCAACATATGAAGTTGAAAAATGGAGATACAAGGTTACGTTCCTGTGTGGTCGCCGGCCATTTATTTCCTATCTGTCTGAAATATAATGTAATCTGCCGGCAGTTAAGGGGCAAAATCACCTTCTGAGTTGAGCGGCGGCGACGTTGAAAACATATCCCTCTGTCACGCCTCTTTAACCAGCCTGTCAGCTCTAAAACTTTAAGAGGTGGAGTTCTAAAAAAAACAGATTGCGGTAAAAAATATATATTTATATATAATTTACGGTCGTAGACGGGGTAATTATAATCGTGTGCGCTGCAGTCCGTGAAAAAACACAATTTCGGAAGTTCATCACTTCATTTGGTACGTTGATGTGTAAATTTTTTTGTCAAAAAATATTAAGGGGGTGAAGATTCCTGTTTTTGCTTTAATGTTGCCATCGCTTCTCTGCGACGTTTTGCGTATTCTTCCGAGCAACGGTTTTGCTTCTCACAATCACGTATCACTTGCATTTCCTAGTGTGCAGGGACAAAATCACCATCAGAATGTACAGTGTGTACCCATTTATATTCATAATACAACTTATATTCAGTGGGAAGAGAGAGAGGACAGAGTCAGAGCTAAGGGAAAGATACCGTAGGTCAAATAGAAGTTATAGAACACGAGTGCCGCGCTGTGAGCGGTCTTTGAAGTAAAAAAAATATATATATATATGTTTCTATTAGGGTTTTTCGATTAATCGATTTTTAATCGTAACCCGGTTTTTTTCCTTTGGACGATTTAAAAAAAGGAAATCGTAAAATCGATTTTCACTTTAATTAGGGAAATTCTTACTCATTGGAGCCTTGCACGCGCAAAAAGTACACAGCCCCGTCCTCCTAAAGCAGGACGACAAGGTCCGACACCAAATTAATACTACTTTCTCTCTGATGTGTCATTTCTTTGATGCGTGTTTAGCGCACCTCAGTCCTCAGACCGGCCGGCGGCCGTAGAGTTCACCACCGCACTGCGCTCACTCGCGATGGTTCAGGCAGCAAACAGAACAAAACGCTGCTCTGCTGAGCTGGTAAACTTACTTCTTGTTGTAGTTTGAAAGAAGCTTATTAATTCTGTGTTACCCACCTACTATAGTCTACTCCTACTGTCCCTGTCACTGTGTTAATTTTGCGTCGGGAAGCGAAGCGCTTCGCCTCCGTTTACAATCAGTCAACATCTCTGTGCATGAGTGGTGCAGGGCAGGGGCGTAGCCAGGAATTACATTTTGGTAGGCGAAATGCCAGCCAAAATTCAGGGGTGGCCTTAGCTAAGAGCTAAGAGCTGGCTTGTTTTGGCTGTTTTGTCACTCACTATTGATAATGAAACACTAAGGACACTAAGTTAACTTCTGTATGTGATTGTTGCGCAACTAAAGTTATTATTAATAATACCCTTATTGTTTTATTGCATTTTGCTATTTGGCTATATAAAAAAAATCAAAAAATGAAACAATGAAAAAAAAATCATTTCCTTGCATTTTTTAAATGAAAACAAAATAGTTGAAACAATGTATTATTCTTTTAACAAAAAATCTAAATCGAAATCGAAAATCGAGATTTCAGAGAAAATAATCGAGATTTTATTTTTTGGCCATATCGAACAACCCTAGTTTCTATGTCAGTGGTGCTCAAACTTCTTCATGTGAAGGACCCCCAAAATGACATATATTTGGCCGCAGACTCCAATCTCAATCTGCTGTGAGCTTGTATATCTGCTATTTTTCAATAGCTAAAGTATAAAATACTAATGTCCCCCCTCCACCTTGGGCCCTTGTAACTCAGTCCCACTCCCCCCCCTTGTGACGCCCTGCCCGACACTAACGACATAGGCCTACATACTGTATATATCATACCACCATTAACCATAAAAGACACGAAACAATAAATAACGGTTCAAATCTCAACCCCCAACAAATCTGCGGTTCAATCACCCTGAATAGAAGGAGTCGCCCTGTGCGGTGTCACATGTTTGTGTCGTGTTATTGTGTTGTTCCGTGTCGTGTCGCGTCGTGTTGTGCCGCGCGCGCTCTCAACCGAGCCTGATGGTCTCCGGCTGCGCGTGATTGGATCAGATGTCAAACGATGCCAGCACTCTCACCTGATCCCCCGGCAGCCGGCTATAAAGGCGGGCAGATGGATTGTCCTGGCACTGCCCGCGGTCCCCAGCCTCGTATTACCACCGCGGTAACTGCCTCGTCGCCGTTCGCCAAGAAACCTCCTAAATCCATATATCAGGTTTTTTTTTTTTTTTTTTTTTTCTCGATTTCTTTGGTAAATTAACAGTCAGAGTAAATAAATGAAAAATCCCAATCTGCCGGCGATTTTCATTGTTTTTCCTTACCTTTTCAAGAAGTCGCAGAATACTTATCTCCTGTATGATCAACAATCAACACGGACATCGTTGTTTTCTCTTGCCATGCATGTCTTGCCAAAAATACATAGTAAAACAACAGGCGAAAGATACAGTCGTTTTCCCCCAAAAAAAGAATAATATTGAACCACTGAGAAGTATCCTATAGTGACGGATTTGCACACCAATATTAGTCGGTAGAGCTCTTCCCCTATTACATTTTTTACAGCATGCATTGCGGCATGCATTCCTGAGAAAAAGTCGGATGTTCTACATGGTTGTTTTATTATCGTTATCAGCCGTCAGTTCGGGCACACTGCATGTTAAAAACTGTGAATTCATTTTTCTGTCTTGAGTAATACCCAAAGTAGCCAAGAAGTATCCCTTCTTTTGAAAAAAATAAAATAAAAGATGAGCAGATATCATAGCGTGCAAGCTCATAGCTATGAGCTTGTAGATCTGCTATGTTTGAAAAACATTTGAATATATAACACACATAAGTCGCCCAAAATACACATAAGTCTGGGGGGTCCTTGACATGAAAAGGTTTGAGCACTACTGATATAGAAACATAAGTTTTTCAGAAAACAGTCAGCTCAATACAAGTCTATGGAAGCTGGTTACTAAATAACAACAGCTCCCTTTTTCTGTTGGACATACGAGGTTTCCACCTGACAGCGGCTTGCTGCTGCTGCCCACCAGCTCCGGGCTACAAACAAAACGCCACGGCGCTTACCCTCTCTTTCACAAAACCAATTAGCTCCGTTGAGAACGGCGCTAGTTATGTGTGAGGGGCAGCTGCTGTGTCATTTAATCTACTCTGAACCTTCTAGTTGTATTTTTTTCTTTTATTAAGAAACAAGAAGGCTTCATTTGTCTCTATACGACTACAAGAAACCGAATGCAATTTTGTGATGCCTTTGATTGATTGATTGATTTATTGATTGATTGATTGAATGAATACTTTATTAGTCAAAAATGTAAACGGGGTGGAGGTACAGCAAAACATTTGGGCTAAAAGCTTAACACAACAAAGTCCTGGGGACGTGTTTCTACTATCGTGTCCTATGTATTCAATTAATCTTTAAAGGGGCCCCACCATGACATTCACATTTACATTTTTTTCTTGTTTTTTGGTCTTCCCAGTGTCTCTTCCAGCCCTCCCAAAAAAACATTCATTAACTCTAAGCCTTGCCTTTCATTTCAGTGATTTTCTGAATGGGCCGTGTCTGAAAGGCCCTTGTTTATGTCACATACAATAGTCTTTTGTCTTTTTTGGTGTTTTGAAGTCAATCAGCTCGTCGAGACGAACGTGTGGATGTGTGACACATTGCTGTGCGACCCCTGGAACCCTAACTTTTTAGCATTGTTTTGCTACTTTCTCCGCAATTCTAATCTAACACTAGATTGTTCAAAGAGCAATAACTTCACCACGTTTCAACCTATCTTCATATAATAGTTCCTCAATAATGTTAATAATAAAATTGTCATAACAGGCGCGCCCCCCCCCCCCCCCCCCCCACCCCCCCCAGCTTTACAGACAATTTGTTAACACGCCTTCAAGCTCCTCCCCCTCTCAACCAATTAATAGGAAAGAAATGATGACTAATTAGCACGGTATGTATATGCATTAGCAAACATCCATCCACGCCCCCCCCCCCCCCCCCCCCCCCCCCCATCACAGAAGGAGTTCAGTAGGGGGGAAAAAATAGGCAGTGGTGGACAGTACTCAAAACAAAAGTACATTTTCTTGAAAATTCAAATAAAAACATTATTAAAAATAGCAGATATATGCAATCTGTAGATCAGCTGTTATCCCTGGGCATATATATAATATATATATATATATATATATATATATATATATATATATATATGAATTAAATATAGCTCAAGTACTTAGTAACTCTTCGCTACTGAATAAACAACAACAAAAACAATGTCCCGGTGTCATTTATAATTAGCACTCTAGCGTGTTGTTGGTGTCTTATTAGCCGTGGAACAAGTAAAGTTTACCATGGGTCCTTGGAGAGGTGTGTGTGTGTGTGGGGGGGGGGGGCTGTGTGTGTGTGTGTGTGTGTGTGTGTGTGTGTGTGTGTGTGTGTGTGTGTGTGTGTGTGTGTGTGTGTGTGTGTGTTGGGGAGGGGGGTCCCGGAGAAGCAGCTGTTGCTGTTTGTTTATGCAACTCGGCAACATACAAGCGGCTGGGGTCCCTCTTGGCCCCCCTCCCATCACACACGCGCGCGCACGCACACACGCACACACACGCACACGCACACACACACACACCCCTCCCTGCGTGATCTTTGAAGGTTCGGTGTCTGTGGCTTGTTTGAACAGTCTCCCTCGCCGTCCACCATCTGTCTGCCCAGGAATGCCGGGGCGACAGAGAGAGAGAGAGAGAGAGAGAGAGAGAGAGAGAGAGAGAGAGAGAGAGAGAGAGAGAGAGAGAGAGAGAGAGAGAGAGAGTCCCTCCCTCCCCATTTTTCAGCCCACCAGATCGGTGGGGGGGTCAGGTGGAAAACTTGTATGTCCAAAACTGTGTCTTTTTCAGGAAATTATTGAACAAATAAAATGAGCCGTGTTCTAATTGGATCCAATAATGCTAGTTATTATTTGGTCACGAAGTTGATCTAAGCTGATCTACAAGCTCACAACGTGTCGCAGTGCGAGAAAACACACTCCTCCTTTTATGGATTGTTTTTATTTCTGACAATTTTCTTAAACGTTCAACCCATTTAGACCGGGTAAGCATTATTGCGTATCATTTTATGCTTTAGCTATTAAAAAATAGCAGATCTACAAGCTCGCAGCGCGGCACTTGGTGCCGCGCTGTGAGCTTGTAGATCTGCTATTTTTGAAAAATCTTGAAAATGTGTGCAATTCTTTGAATATTTTGACCCCGATTCTATAAGTGTCTTCTGAATACTGATAAGGTTTTTTGATAAACCTATGTTTCTATGTCGGCGGTGCTCAAACTTTTTCATGTGAAGGACCCCCCAAAATGATATGCATTTGGCCACTGACCCTCATCTCAAAATATTGTATCAGGGACCCCCCAGAAGCAAATATTTGAGTTGCAAATGTTCGCTTTAAAAATATAGATATACAGGCCTATATTCAAAGATTTGCACAAATCTTAAAGATTTTTTCAAAAATAGCAGATATACAAGCTCGCAGCGTGGCACTCTGAGCCGCACTGTGAGCTTGTATATCTGCTATTTTCCAATAGTTAAAGCATTCCATAATTAAATGGCTTAAGTTCCCACACCACCTCCTCCTCCTCCTCTTCCCACTCGGGGTGAACCCTGGCTCATTGCCTGCACACTTTACCCCAGTGCATCTCAAAACATCTTCTTATCAAGGACCATCCCATTCTGGGGTGGAAAATAGCAGATCTATAAACACAACCCATGTACATAGGGTTAGAGTTTGATGCCATATCAAATAATTTTGCCGGGGACCCCCTGGAACCGCCCCTCAAGGACCACTGGGGGGGTCCCTGGACCCCACTTTGAGAACCACTACTTTACACACAGGACAGTTCTGTTTTTTCGGTTTTCTTTTGTGTTATCGGTTGTTTTGATTTTCCGCGCGCGCGCGCGCGCGCGCGCGCGTGTGCGTGCGTGCGTGCGTGCGTGCGTGCGTGCGTGCGTGCGTGCGTGCGTGCGTGCGTGCGTGCGTGCGTGCGTGCGTGCGTGCGTGCGTGCGTGCGTGCGTGCGTGCGTGCGTGCGTGCGTGCGTGCGTGTGCGTTTTCCGTGGGACGCCATCGTTCTTGTTTGAATTGCAGATTTCTCCTTTGGAGCACAACTGATGTTTACCTTTGAACGTAGAATCAAGGCCGGCGCCATGCGCTCTGTTCTCTTTCCTGAGATTATTAAAGACACTTTTGAGGATTGCACAGAAGGAAAAAAAAAGTCCCAATTATGAAATTTGGGAGGATTTGTCTTTTTTTCTCTCGTCGGAGATCAACCAGATATAATTCAATCAGTGTGCACACAGGTATAGGCGATATGGGAGATAATTTTCAGCCTCGCAAATGAGTTTGAATGTCCTTTGGAGAGCGATTAGGCCCCCAAATTAATGAAAAGCAAGATCAGATTGCGTTCGCCTAATGAAGGGGGAAACCTTGATCTGAAAAAAAGAGAAAGAACGAAAGAATGAGAGAACAAACGAAAGACTATAAAAAAAAGACAGGCCTCTTTTCATTTATTTTTTTCCTGCCAAATCCTAAAGGCAAAGAGAGAAGCCAGGAAATTAAAAGGTATGTGTGCGTGAGCGCGTGCGTGTCTTTTTTTGTGTCAGTTAGCGCCGGCCGGGATCCAACCGCAAGGTACGGGCAGTAACGAGAGGCGAGCCAACACGCCTTGCTTGTAGCCGCGGCGTGCACGTGTGCGCGCCTGTGTTGTCATGCCGACTTTGATTGCAATTATTTCACTACCCCAGAGTCCTCAAACCCTGAGCGCCGAGAAGTAGCCGACCTACAAGCTCGCGCAGCATCGTGTCCGCGCCGCGGCGTGAGCTTATAGGTCTGCTATTTCTCGGCCGCTAGCTGGGCGTGTGACACCATCGCGCGACAGAGCATAAATTAGGCTGTACCCCCCGCTGTTTTTTTGCAACCGATCTCAACGTGAAATTCTCTCTCTCTCTCCATCTCCCTCACTCTCCCCACCCCCACCCCATTTTCTCTCTTCTCTGCCTCCACTCTCCCCCCTCCCTCCCCCTCCCCCACAGCACCAACTGCTCAATCAGGGAGCTGGCAACCGCAAGTTCAAATGCACAGAATGTGGCAAGGCCTTCAAATACAAGCACCATCTGAAGGAGCATCTACGCATTCACAGCGGTGAGTTAAACATGCATATTCAAGACAGGCCTGATTTGAGACCACCTGATGGGGTAAACAGGGTGGGTACGTGTTGATACGTAAAGCCCTGATCATGGGAATAAATAAGAAGAAACAAGGTGAGTTCAGAGGATGGACAGAAGTAGGTTTGTGTAGGGTTTGGGTTAGGTCCAGGTGGGGTGGTAAAGGTCATTTCCCTTCGTCAGTCACTATATTATTGTGCAGGGGTGTTTCCTTGCAGAAAGACATCCATCCCTCTGGCTGTACTTTTCCACTGTTTATGTTGACATTCATCCCATGGAGGGACGTTTCTGTCTGTGATGGGAGGGGGAGCTCGTCTGGAGCTCTTAATTGCTCCCTTTAAACTTCAAAGTGGTTGTGCACTGAGGTAATTGATTGAGCCATAAAAGTGTCAAGTGCTCGTTAGGGATCTTTCTTATCTCTCTTATCAATGAAAGCATCAAAGACCTGATGCCTGTCATAGACGGGAGGGAGAGGGGGGAATGTGTTTGTATACACACAGACTTGCCTAGTTCCCCTTTAACAAAGAGTTAATATCGAGAGCTCCTCAGCGGGTGTTGATGAATTGAATATATTATTAAGGACCATAGCAGGAACAAGTCTACAGGACTTTTTTGTGTAATCCTTTCAGTCTTAATGTACATGCGGTTTACATTTCTGACTAATAAAGTAGTCATTCAATCAATCAATCAATCAATCAACCAAAGTGCCCTTGCCCCCTTTATACGATAATGCCTCCAGCACCCCCTTCTCTGTACACTGTATTGCCCCCATTGAAAAACACTACAACAACCAGCCCAGTAGCATAGGTTTGCCTCCACCATATTGGAGTGATAATTATTAATTAATATGATTTCACTATATTTAATTGTATATTTAAACAATGCATTTAAGAAACAGCAGTTACCCACAGTGTTCTGCTGACAAGCAGACTAGACATTCGGACTTGGACAGTCAGCTGCGCCATCTCGTGGTGATGCCAAACATTTTGAGACTTTTGTCTCTTGATATGTAACCGATTGATTGATTGATTGATTGATTGATTGATTGATTGATTGAATACTTTATTGACATGATTATTTACAGTACAGGTAGTAGAGTCAAAGGTTATGCTAAAATGTAATTGTAAAGGTTATTAATTAATGTATTATTGATTTTGTTTTCCTGTAATAATTATAACTACTCTCCTCCCAACAGACAGACGGACAGACACACACGCGCGCACGCACACGCACGCACGCACGCACGCACACACACACACACACACACACACACACACACACACACACACACACACACTACTTAATGGAAATTGACATGTGTTTATTAATATACATTTGTGTCAATAAAGAAATTAAATCAAAACCCACCTTATCGTGTTTTTTGACGACACAGGTTAGTTAGGTTCATGTTTTGACAGTATTATTGGTTCATGTTTTTGATAGTATTATTACAGTTTGTTGTCATAGGATATGTTGTGTCGTATGATATGAGTTATTTTACTATATAGTATGTGTGTGACATCATCATCATACCCGGAAGTTAAGCAGGAACACCTATTGAGTGGAAAAAAACTACTTTCTAGCCTTGACAGCCCATACATCCAAACAGAAAGGTCCTATCTGATTGCATTAAATGATGTTAAACTCACTTTGCCACTACATTTGCCATTTACTTTATGCATTCGTGTTAAACTCACTTTCCCACTCAATTTGCCATTTACTTTATGCATGCGTATAGCCTTTATTAATGTTTGCATTGAAAATGGTAAATTATGACGTGAGATTTTTATGTTGTAACAAAGACATGGAATATAAGTGGTTGGAATCTATTTTATGTAGGTTTCAAGTCAAACAGGCAGAAGAATGCAGTTGATAACTATGTGGCTCAGCTCATAATTGTTCATTAATGTGATATGCTGCATGCCATGACTGATATTTTTTTCAGTTAAACATTTACGTTTGGGTGTAGTACGACACTGTCTGAAACCTTATAGCCATTAATTATTTTAATGTAAAGACCAACATGTATGTAAAAACCCAAGAGCTAATCTGTTTGATTATAAAATGTTTATATTTTGCATAACTTATAAATGGTAAATGGTGCATTTATATACAGCACCTTTCTCCAATGAGCTTTATGATGGAAAAAACAGAACACCCAATTAAATATGCGAATATTTAAATATTTACATGTTTCTCTTGCTTCGACTTTAAATATGAGCTAAAATATCTTTTAAGTGTGAAAGACCTGGTGGTGGGAAGGTAAAGCACAGGACTCGTGAGCAGAAGGTTGGGGGTTTGAATCCAGGCAATAGCATTTTGATTGTTTTGTCCATAAGACGAGTTGGATGGATTTAGCCCGCCTCCCTCAGTATATATAAAATTAAAAAATATTTGTTTTGTTTGCTTTTCCCCTTCTCTACCTTCTTTTGTGTCCGCTCGCCTGCTTCTCTGCCTTCTTTCGTCTCCGCCCATCTTGAGCCGTTGCTTTCGGAATCTCGTTACTGTCGTATATCTTCCATTCTGATGTTTACCATCTTTCGGGGGATGGTTAGTTTTTCATTTTTCGGAATCTCGTTAGTGTCGTATATCTTCCATTCTGATGTTTACCATCTTTCGGGGGATGGTTAGTTTTTCATTTTTGTCCTTTGGACGTTTCCCATCTTTCGGGGTTTCACTTTAGACGATTTTCCTCTTTTGACATCTTTCGGGCTTTTCGCTTGCACGATTGTGTCTCCCACCAACTTTCAGGGTTTTGCCTTGAACCGCCTTCAGACTTTTCCTTCACCATTGGTGAGGTTTGAACTCTCTCTCTTTGAACTCTGAGGCGATGATCTTAACCACTGCACTACCACTGTGGTTCTTACTTACTCTGTTCTCTTGCAAGCTTTTAATTGAAAGATTAGAGGTAAAGGTACAAGAAGCAGGTAAAACTTTGAAAATCCCTATACCGGGTTTGAACCAGGGACCTCCTGTCCATCAACACTACATCAGTGCCACTACACTACCATGGCTTATTTAAAATTTGTTCTCTTGCACAATTTCAAGTGAAGATTAGTTAAAGGTATAGGTTAAAACCAAGCATTACGCGTGCTAGTCTTGTACTAGTAACCTTCTGGCCTTAAGGTCTTTGCCTTAACCACTACTCCATGAGGGTTTGCATTGGTTCTGTCTTCTTGCACATCTTTTAATGCTTGTGGTAATGCCGGTTCAAACTTGAAAAATACATCTAGTGGCTTTGAACCCAAAGGTAAAACAAAATGAAAGACCCCTGCAGAGATTGAACCAACAACCTCCTGGCATCAAGGCACATTCCAGAACCACTACCCCATCAAGGTTTACACTTCACAATGCTCTTGTATGTCTTTTACTAAAAGAACTAGATAAAAGATAAAGAAAATTCCTTGCTGGTTTCAAACCCATGACCTTCTACATAGAAGAGCAGCAGCTTAACTACTAGGCTGTTGCATTTTATGGCAATTTTTTCAATTTTTCTGTATGTAATGACAGATTAAGTTACTAGAGCCAGGCAAAACATGGGAAATGTTCAAATCCAGGTAAAAAGAGGAAATCAATAAACAACAACAAATGGTTATGCTTGTGGTAATGTCGGTTCAAACTTGAAAAATACACCTAGTGGTTTTGAACCCAAAGGTAATACTAAATGAGAAACCCCTGCGGGAATTGAACTAACAACCTCCCGGTAATGATACCCATTTCATAACCACTACTCCATCAAGGTTAACACTTGACAATGCTCTTGCATTTTTTTAAAGAAAAGATTAGATCAGATTAAGGTGCACAAGTAATGTAAAAGATGGCAGATATCTATGATGTGTTTGAACCAAGGACTTTAAAGTTTTGCAAATTCTGTCTTTACGTCTGCACCAACTGTAGTTTGTACTTATATTGTTCTCTTGTGTGTTCTTCGGAGATTAGATAAATGTAACAGATCCAGGTGAAAGTTGGAGAATATTCTTCACTGGTCTTGGACTCAGCACCTTCTATATTAAAGGCCTGTGTTTGAACCACTATACCATACTTCACTGGATCCATGTGAATATGTTTATAAAAGATCTTGTTATGAGAGCCAGGTATAACTTGCGAAAATGTTCTTGCTAGTTTCAAACCAAGAACATACTGATTGCAAGCCCTGTATCTTAACCTGTATCTTAATAATGGTCCATAATACAGTTTTAAACAAGTTTTAGCCGACATAACCACTCAAATATTTAAACATCATGTTCTGTCCGTTTCTAATTCTAAGTCATTTCAGATGCAACACCAATATACCCTTTGTTGGCAACAGGTCACTGACTTTGGTCTAAAATTGGAACAATACAGAAAAGATTAGCATGGTACTAAGATGAGAACCATGTGGAGTCAATTCAATTCAGGCCAATTTTAGTACCACTTTACCTCATGGTTCCAACTCATATATACAGTGTCAATAGAATATAGCCTCACGTCACCCTGTTCGTCATTCGCGCCACCGCAACGCTATTGACACTGTATATGAGTTGGAACCATGAGGTAAAGTGGTACTAAAATTGGCCTGAATTGAATTGACTCCACATGGTTCTCATCACAGTATCACGCTAATCTTTTCTGTATTGTTCCAATTTTAGACCAATAACAGCATCATGTGGCCAACAAAGGGCATATTGGTATGGCATCCGAAATGACTTGGATTTAGAACCAAACGGAATATGAAATTTAAATATCCGAGTGGTTGTTAAGGTTAAAACGTGTGTAAAAGCGTATCATGAACCAATATTTATATAAAATATATATATCCGCAGTTAAAGCCTAGTAAGAATAGTGCTAATAATTTTACATGACTCTTTTACCTCTAACTATTATTTTAGTGAACAATATACAAGAGAACAGCACCATCAGGGTCCATGGTGGAGTAGTGGTTGAGATATAAGTCTCATAAGGTGGTAATTCTGTGTTCAAATCCACTCTATTGACACTATATAATATATGAGTTGGAACCATGAGGTAAAGTGGTACTAAAATTGGCTTGAATTGACTCCACATGGCCTTCATCAACAGTATGCTAGTCTATTCTGTATTGTTCCAATTTTAGACCAGAGTCAGTGCCCTGTTGCCAACAAAGGTTATATTGGTGTTGCATTTGAAGGAGAATGTGATATTTAAATATTTGAGTGGTTATTTAGGCTAAAACCTGTATAAAACCGTGTTATAGACCAATATTTATAAAAAAATACCAGCAGGGTCCCTGGTGGAGTAGTGGTTATGAAATGGGTATTATCACCGGGAGGTTGTTAGTTCAATTCCTGCAGGGGTCTTTCATTTAGTATTACCTTTGGGTTCAAAACCACTAGGTGTATTTTTCAAGTTTGAACCGGCATTACCACAAGCATAACCATTTGTTGTTGTTTATTGACTTTGTTTATTGACTTTTATGTGGTTCTTTTAGTGAAAAACATACAGAAGCACCATGATGAGGATGTGGTAGAGGTTAAGGAATGGGCTTTGATACCAGTAGGTTGTTGGTTCAATCCCTACAGGAGTCCATCATTTAGTATTACCTTTGGGTTCAAAACCACTAGGTGTATTTTTCAAGTTTGAACCGGCATTACCACAAGCATAACCATTTGTTGTTGTTTATTGATTTCCTCTTTTTACCTGGATTTGAACATTTCCCATGTTTTGCCTGGCTCTAGTAACTTAATCTGTCATTACATACAGCAAAATTGAAAAAATTGCCATAAAATGCAACAGCCTAGTGGTTAAGCTGCTGCTCTTCTATGTAGAAGGTCATAGGTTCGAAACCAGCAAGAAATCTTCTTCATCTTTTATCTGGTTCTTTTAGTGAAAAACATACAAGAGTGTCTTGGAAAAAAAACTCAATGGGGTAGTGGTTATGGAATGGGCCTTGATACCAGCAGGTTGTTAGTTCAATCCCTGCTGGAGTCTGTCATTTAGTATTACCTTTGGGTTCAAAACCACTGGGTGTATTTTTAAAGTTTGAACCGGCATTACCACAAGCATAAAAAGAAAATGTGCAAGAGGACAGAACCAGTGTATACCCTCATGGAGTAGTGGTTAAGGCAAAGACCTCATGGCCAGAAGGTTACTAGTTCAAGACTAGCAAGAGTGATCCTCATTTTTAAACAATACCTTTAACTAATCTTCACTTGAAATTGTGCAAGAGAACAAGCTTTAAGTGAGCCATGGTAGTGTAGTGGAACTGATGAAGCACTGGTGAGCAATAGGTCCTGGGTTCAAAGCCAATGTAGGGATTTTCAATGTTTTACCTGCTTCTTGTACCTTTACCTCTAATCTTTCAGTTAAAAGCTTGCAAGAGAACAGAGTATGTAAGAACCACAGTGGTAGTGCAGTGGTTAAGATCACCGCCTCAGAGTTCAAAGAGAGAGAGTTCAAACCTCACCCATGGTGAAGGAAAAGTCCAAAGGCGGTTCAAGGCAAAACCCCGAAAGATGGTGGTAGACACGATCGTGCAAGCGAAAAACCCGAAAGAGGGCAAAAGAGGAAATTCGTCCAAAGTGAAACCCCGAAACATGGTAAACGTTCAAAGGACAAACCCGAAAAAAATGCTAAATGAAAAACTAACGATCCCCCGAAAGATGGTGAATGGAAGATATACGACACTAACGAGATTCCGAAAGCAACGGCACAGACGGGCAGAGACGAAAGAAGGCAAGCGGTCACGAAAGAAGGCAGAGAAGAAGGGAAATAGCAAGCAAAACAAATATTTTTTTAAATTTTATTGAAATTTTAAGCCCCTCCCCTCTAATGGACAAAAAAAATCCAAACAGCTATTGCCTGGATTCAAACCCCCAACCTTCTGCTCACAAGTCCTGTGCTTTACCTTTCCACTACCAGGTCTTTCGTACTAAACTTATATTTTAGGTCAAATTTAAAGTCGAAGCAAGAGACGGCAAGTCAAAACATGCAAATATTTAAATATTCGCATATTTAATTAGGTGTTCTGTTTTTTCCATCATAAAGCTCATTGGAGAAAGGTGCTGTATATAAACGCACCATTTACCATTTATATATAAGTAATTTGATAAGTTAAGCAAAATAGAAACATTTTCTATTCAAACATTAGCTCTTGGGTTTTTACATACATGTTGGTCTTTACATTCAAATAATTAATGGCAATAAGGTTTCAGACCGTGTCGTACTACACCCAAACGTAAATGTTTAACTGAAAGAAAATATCAGTCATGGTATGCAGCATATCACATTAATGAACAATTATGAGCTGAGCCACATAGTTATCAACTGCATTCAGTTTTAACATATTCTAGACAGCATTCTGCCTGTTTGACCTATATAAAATAGATTCCAACCACTTATATTCCATGTCTTTGTTACAACATACAAATCTCACGTCATAATTTAACATTTTCAATACAAACATTACTAAAGGCTATACGCATGCATAAAGTAAATGGCAAATGTAGTGGCAAAGTGAGTTTAACATCATTTAATGCAATCAGATAGGACCTTTCTGTTTAGATGTATGGGCTGTCAAGGCTAGAAAGTAGTTTTTTGCCACTCAATAGGTGTTCCCGCATAACTTCCGGGTATGATGATGATGTCACACACATACTATAGTAAAATAACTCATATCATACGACACAACATATCCTATGACAACAAATTGTAATAATACTATCAAAAACGTGAACCAATAATACTGTCAAAAACATGAACCTAACTAACCCCATGTCGTCAAAAAACAAGACAAGGTGGGTTTTGATTTAATTTCTTTATTGACACAAATGTATATTAATAAACGCCTGTCAATTTCCATTGAGTAGTGTATGTGTGTGTGTGTGTGTGTGTGTGTGTGTGTGCGTGTGCGTGCGTGCGCGCGCGCGCGTGCGTGCGTGCCTGTCAGTCTGTCTGTCTGTCTTTTGGGAGGAGAGCAGTTATAATTATTACAGGAAAACAAAATCAATAATACATTAATTCATAACCTTTCCAATTAACCATTCAACATTAACAACATGGGCGTATAGAACCCGTTTTCAATGTTCCCAAATAGTGTTGTTTGAAGTTCACACTGAGCACTATAAAATGAACCATATAGTCATAGTTATAGTGTGAATGGCCCTTTGATGTTAGGGTAAATTCTTGTGGTGTTAGGCTATATTTGTATGGTGTGTGGGTTAAATTCATACCCTCTGGTAACACTCTAACATGGTGTGGTGTCGTAGAGAAGGTGGAGATCTGAGCATCAGGATCCTGATCCACTCCCTCAACAATGGATCCACCCTGAAGGTCAAACACAAAGGTCATAGGTCACAAACCAATGTTGTCTTTAGAAAAAAATACATAAATAAATAAAAACTTGACCAAGTTGAAAAAAGTTGAAAAAAGGTATTAATCTCATAGGATTCAGAAGCCTAAGCTTTCTTTTCATATTTTGTTCCCCTTTTAGGTGGACAGTGAAACACAAAGGTGTCAAAGGACATTAAGGACATTAAGTTTTGCCATGCTGGGCTTAAGTAATAAGTCCCTATTGGCCGTTTAAGTCCAGACACCAAGTTTCAAGACGGTACCATGCAGTGAACTGGAGTTATCGCTGTTTAAAGCCCAGCCAATAGGAATACAGAGGGGGCAGGGCTTAACCAACCAAGCCGCACGTTTTTATTGCGGGGTGGTGTAAATTGTGCTGCAGTTATTACGTGCAGAAATTTGCAAGAACTTTAATTACTTAAGTATGGCGGATTACAGTGTTTTGCCATTGCATGGCAGGCACACTTAATTACAAATAGATAAGATGATAGATAGCTATATGATTGATAGACATGATAAATATCTATATTACAAATAGATGATAGATATTACAGATAGATATCTATATTACAGATACATATTAAGATGATATATATTACAGATACATATTAACACATGGGCTGCTAAGGTTTATAACATTTATAGCTGTTGCTGCTGCCACCATTGACTTACGCTTTGTTTTGACGTGCCTCGCAAGCTTCGTGCGTGTGCACGTGCGTGTCCAGAGAAGATTGAGGAGGATAATCCATTTGTTTACAAACGCTCGCGAAACTAAAATCCAAAAATCGCGGTAAAATCGCGGTAAAGTGTCGCCGTGAAAACAATCAGCTCTCTGCTTCCATGGGGCTGTTTTCATGTCATTCTGAGATAAAGCCGTTCTTATGTTTCAAAGTAGAATGTAAAGCATGATAAGTCCTTCCGTGATGTCTTCCCCAGAGGGGCTGCCTTCACTGACTGGGTGACGTAATGGACTCAGGTCATGCAAAGGGCAGCTGCAGTCTCAAAAAGTTAACTGTTTGTTGCCTCGTCTGTGGACGATATAACTTCCTGTGGCAGGGGGACACCTAGTGGCCATAACTCGTCCCTGAACGAGTTTGGCTCCCCAGGTGTTAAGATGATAGATATTACAAATATGTTGCAGATAGCTGCAGGACACTGCAGGGAATTGAACCCCGTCCCAGTAAACCAGGAGTTCCATACCAGTGTCTGTTGCTTTTTGAGGTTGTCATGTGTGTGCATGAGTACTCTTTTATTGGAGGATATTACAGTATTGAACCACTGTTCAAATGTAGCTCTATATCATTGCTCTCAGGCAGAAAAACCTGATCTACCAGATCACATTCACTTGTTAGTCAGGATATGTCAGAATAGTGTCACATCTGGGAATAGATTCCTTACCAATACATTTCTTCACCAATGTGTTTGTAAAGTTTAAAGTTGGCTAGAAGAAACACATCTCAAAATATTGAAATTCATAGCCACTTTCACATGTCATCACAAACCGTCTTTTTGTGGGCCTGTATTTTGCACCACAAGTGTTTTTTCATGCAAAACAAATGCTTGCAATGGATTCAGAATCATAAAAAACAGTTTGACCCCTTACATGCTACTTGAAGCAGATTTTCTTTTCTTTTTTTTTGTAATTTCTTCCTGTTTAGTAAAGTTAATGTTACCCCAACTTTCAGCAGCTGTCATAGATTCCCCAAGGGAAACTGAATTTCAATCTTTGTGAGATTTTTTTAGACAACTTTACAAATACAAGAAATATATTGGTAATGAATTTATTCCTAAATTTATTTTTAAATATATCCTGACTATTGTGCAACTTTGTCATTTTTAAAATGAAAGTGTGTCTGTGGGGTTCAACAATATTATTGAAGCTAGGAAAATAAGTCTCTCTTCAAAATAAAGCTTCAGAGTAAAGAGTAGCAGAACCTCACAACCTCTGGATGATTACTTTTACGCAAGTACATTAACTGACATGATACTGACTGTTAAAAAGATGCCATAAATATAAGGTGGTATAGAGAGGAAAGTAACAATGTAATGTATAGGGGTGACAAGGATTAAACAATGCTGTATGAGGGTTGAAAGAAAACGTCCATACTCACTCAGAACACACACTTCTCCTCCAGGTCACAGCTGGTTATGGTGGAAATACTGGGTGAAAACAGTAGTTATTAATGTCAGCTGGTTATGGTAGTATTTTACTCCCCACCCCAAAATAGGGGCATGAGTTGTTTAGAAGATTTTACTCCCTTATAAAAGAGAGACGCCTGCAACAAAGCAGAAAGCCCACAGCACTCCAATTTAGATACAGTCTTTTCGGTGGACAGCTCAAAAGAACACGCAAAGTGAAGAAGTTGCCGCTGATTACTAACGCTGATGAAGACCTGAATGGTCGAAACGCATCCGTTCTGAGCCTGTTGTGAGGTAAATAAACTTTTTTTAAAAAGGAGATTCCTTGAGTGCTGGCAACTTCTTCACTTCACTCCCTTATAAAAGAAAAGGAGAGAAAAAAAAGAATTATGTAGGACTCTTTGGTCTGACCTCTGTGATCCTCTGGTGGGCCCAAAGGATCACAGAGGCACTCAAGCCTCCACGCCACGACAAGGCAGAGTCCATGTGGAGGGTAATTTCTTTTTGTTGAGTTTTTTACTTTTTCTTTTTCTTCATGAACAAACTAAAATGTGTAATCTGAAATTGCTAGTCCCCTTGTTTAATGATTGAGTATGCTATGGTTCTGGGGGCTTCTACTGGTTGCTTTCCATGGCAGTAAGTTCCAAGATGGCGGATGTGTTGGTTTACTAACCATAATACTGACATGATACTATACTGACCACTAGAGCCAAAAGGGAAGCACCCACGTCTCAAAAACATTCACAGGTACTGAACAAAAATACATACAATGTATAGAAGAGAACACTACACTGTCGTGTAGCTCCCAAAAAAAGGTTTTTAGAACCACTTTTCTAGATGCCCTCTGTCTCATACTGTAAGTGGACATTAGTGTACCCACTGCGTTTCAGCATCAGCCATATGACCTGCTGTATTTCATTGCTGCCCTCTAGGTGTCAGTCATCTCATCTGTTGTTCTTCTTCCTTTCTCGCCCACAGGTGAGAAGCCGTACGAATGTCCCAACTGCAAGAAGCGCTTCTCCCACTCGGGGTCCTACAGCTCGCACATCAGCAGCAAGAAATGCATCGGCCTGATTGCCGTCAATGGCCGCATGCGTGGCGGCAACATGAAGACGGGCTCCTCCCCCACCTCGGCGTCGTCCTCGCCCACCAGCGCCGCCGTCACACAGCTCCGACAGAAGCTGGAGAACGGCAAGCCGCCGGGCCTCGCCGACCACCACCACCACCACAACAACAACCACCTGAACATCAAGACCGAGCCGCTCGACTTCAACGACTACAAGCTCATGATGGCATCCCACGCCTTCGGAGCCCCCGGTATGCACTTCATGAACGGGGGAGGAGGAGGGGGGAACAGCCCGCTGGGGGTCCCCAACAACAACAACCACCACCACCACCACCACCCCAACCAGACGGCCCAGAGTCCCTTGCAGCACCTGGGGATGGGCGGGCTGGACCCGCAGTTCCTGGGCTACCCGGGCCCACTGGCCAACAATCTGAGCGAGGTGCAGAAGGTCCTGCAGATCGTGGACAACACTGTGTGCCGCCAGAAGATGGACTGCAAGCCCGAGGAGCTGTCCCGGCTCAAGGCCTACATGAAGGAGCTGGGGTCCCAGATCGAGGAGCAGAAGCAGGGACTCATGGCGCATGGCGGGGCGCACCCCATGGGGCTCCCGCTCGTCAACCACAACGGCGCCACCAAGAGCATCATCGACTACACGCTGGAGAAGGTGAACGAGGCCAAGGCCTGCTTGCAGAGCTTGACGGCGGACTCAAAGAGGCAGATTAGCAATATCAAGCGGGAGAAACACAACCACTTGCTGGACGGAGACCTGGAGGAGAAGATGCAGGAGAACAACCTGTTTACACCGTTTGCGTGCCAATACTGCAAAGAGACCTTCAACGGTCCCATCCCGCTGCATCAGCACGAACGCTACATGTGCAAAATGAACGAGGAGATCAAAGCGGTGCTGCAGCCCAGCGAGAACCTGATGCCCAACAAGCCTGGGCTGTTCATGGAGAAGAGCTCCCACCTGCTGTCCTCCATCTTGTCCGAGAAGGGTCTGCCGGCTCCCATGAACCCTTACAAGGACCACATGTCCGTTTTGAAGGCCTACTTCGCCATGAACATGGAGCCCAACTCGGAGGAGCTGCTCAAAATCTCCATAGCGGTCGGCCTTCCTCAGGAATTTGTCAAGGAGTGGTTCGAGCAGAGGAAAATGTACCAGTTTGGCAGCACTCGAAGCCCGACACTGGAGCAGCACAGGAATAACATAATGGACATGGTCGGGGCCACAAACAACCACCACACCCTGCAGAAAGACCCTCTGACAGCGAGGTCGCCGCTGTCGCTAGTGAAGCCCGCCGACCGCATAACGTCCCCTTCCATCGCCGAGCTCCACAACAACATCAACAACTGCGACGGCGTGCTCAGACACTTGAAAAACAACCACCACCAGTTCGGCGTCGGCAAGATCGGCGAGAAGCTGGACCACTCCCGTAGCAACACACCCTCCCCGTTAAACCTGTCCTCTGCGTCGTCCAAAAACTCCCACAGCAGCTCGTACACTCCAAACAGCCTGACTTCAGAGGACCTGCAGGCCGAGCCCCTGGACCTGTCTCTGCCCAGGCTCATGAAGGAACCCAAACACGCACTGACGGTGAAGAGCAGGCCCAAGATGCACAGCATCACCGCGGACCACAACGGCATCCCCTCCCCCCGGGAGCACTTCGAAGAGCCTCTGAACTTGGCCTA
Source organism: Nannobrachium achirus (assembly GCF_963921795.1). Taxonomy (NCBI): domain Eukaryota; kingdom Metazoa; phylum Chordata; class Actinopteri; order Myctophiformes; family Myctophidae; genus Nannobrachium; species Nannobrachium achirus. The sequence goes on along the minus strand of NC_137831.1, from coordinate 25,323,293 downwards.
TCTCAAGAAGGACTTCTCAGGTTCGACCAACAACGGAAGCCTCGAAAAAAGCACTAGCCCCCTCTTCGGCATGAACCCCTTCGGCTCCAAGCCCCTGTACACGTCCCTGCCGCCGCAGGGCGCCTTCCCGCCAGCCACGTTCATGCCCCCGATGCAGGCCAGCATACCGGGCCTCAGGCCGTACCCGGGAATGGATCAACTGGGCTTCCTACCGCACATGGCCTATACTTACGCGACGGGCGCAGCTACCTTTGCCGAGATGCAGCAGCGGAGAAAATACCAGCGGAAGCCAGGTTTCCAGGTAAATAAGCCTAACCTGTGTGGCTCTGTCCAAAGCCCCAGGCCTCAGGGGCTCTCTTTTGTTTTTTTGCACAGATTCCCCTCAATGGTCTCGAAAAACACAGCCGTTTCTCGCTAAACGATCTCCGCGGCGCTAATTAGGATCTACTCCAGAGCCGCGGAGAGAGGCGCCTGCTCACCTGAGGTGCGCCGACCCCAGGGCAAAGGTTATGGAGATAAGCAGCTGGCACCTGGGGCCCGGAGCGGTGCCCTCGTACAGCGAGACATCATTAGCGGTATCACGGTGTAAAATGTGGGGGTTTCAGAGGTTGTGATGGTGGGTATTTGCAGTTGTTACTGGCTCTCCTCTGTGAATTGTACTTACCTCTGAGTGTCGAATACATTAACGCTCTCTCTCTCTCTCTCTGTCGAGAGAGAGAGAGAGAGAGAGCATGAGGGAGAAGGGGAGAGAGAGAGAGAGAGAGAGAGAGAGAGAGAGAGAGAGGCAGAGAGAGAGAGAGAGGAACCATGTGTCTCAACTCAAGATATTTTATATATTAAAATACGGGTGAAAGGCCTTTGTAAAAATGACAAAGGTGAGCCCCGAAGCTGTGCGCTAGTCGAGAGTTTTTTCTCTCCCACATGCACCATTCTCGGCTGCGAGTTTTAAAGAGAGCAAAACCATTGCTGTCGCGTGGAAACCTCGTATCTCCAAATACATTGCTTTTTGTGTTATTATTTAAAAAAAACATATACTATATATATATTAAAAAGTAGTGAAAATACCCTATCTACAGGCTTGTGATCTTGTAGATCAGCTATTTTCACTACTTTTGTGCGACACTCTTGGAATGAATTGTTTATAGGGAAATAGAAATAACATAAGAAAGTTGAAAGATGGACTTACGAGGGTTCCCAGAACGAGCTTCAGCAGACTAGATGAATAATGCAGGCTCCGTGTTCATTACCGCTGAACGCTGAGGGCTGTTTAACATAGACGGGAACCATTTTGATTTGGGGAAGAAAGAGAGAGAGAGAGAGAGAGAGAAAAGAAAGAAAGAAAGTATTAATAATGTTTCCTATTCTAAGTTATTAAATTAGATTTTAAAAACACAGCTACGGGGGCATTTAGCTCCAATTGATTGCGGAGTGATAGCGGACTCCCTCTTAAAGCACGGTGCTTTATACGGCGGGTCAGTATCATTGTCCGACATGTTCATTAACTGAAGCCTTTGGTTCGTCTCGATATTGGCCGTTAAGGAGACCGCGCTGATTCTTATCTTTATGAGTTCACAATTTCAAGAATGGCTCGGGTGTCGTTCCTCCCATTATGAAGTCGTCGTGTTATAACGCTCTCCCATCAGTTATTCTTTTTTCTCCTCCTTTTTTTTTTTAAAGCTAATCTTCATTATAAAAGGACACAGAGGATTATATAGAGAAAGAACATGTTGAATTAACGATAAAAAACGAGGCGAGTATTGGTTATCATTTTAATAGCGGGGGCTTGCCAGCCCGACGGATTGTTTGAGATTATTCCAGGTTTGAAACTTTGATGACAAATCAATGGAGGTATGCAACCCGTTTTAAATATGCATGACTGTGTGTGGACGAGGAGCTCCGCTCCATGCACAAGCATGTGCGTGCGTGCCTGCGTTCATGCACACACACACACACACACGCACACGCACACACACACACACACACACACACACACACTCTCTCTCTCTCTCTCTCTCTCTCTCTCTCTCAATGGAGTCCTTAACCCCCCAGCATCGACAGTCTGACATAAACCCACCACACCACACACACACACACACACACACACACACACACACACACACACACACACACACACACACACACACACACACACACACACACACACACCTTTTTTTCTCCTCACAGGGGATAGGTCGGAAGTCCTTGTATGGAGTAAACACTACTATTATAGTACTATCAGAACTCAACCATTTTGTTATTATCTGAATTAAATTAAGTCACTTACCCTACCTTTAATCAAATTGGAATGAACTGAAGTCACCTTTTACGACCGACCACTGATTTTCCTTTCCTTCTCCTCCCTTGTGTTTCTGTGTTGTGTCCACCAGGGGGAGCTCCTGGACGGGACAGCGGATTACATGTCGGGGCTGGACGACATGACGGACGCAGAGTCCTGTCTGTCCCGGAAGAAGATTAAGAAGACAGAAAGTGGTATGTACGCCTGTGACTTGTGCGACAAAACATTCCAGAAGAGCAGTTCCCTTCTAAGACACAAATATGAGCACACAGGTATATCACTGTTTTAGACCCCTCTTTTACCCCTCTCCCTCCTTCCCTACGCCCCCTCCCCTTCCATGTTTATTTTTCATTTATTCTTTTATGTTCGATTCGTTTGATGTTTGTTTGTGTTCTCTTAAACAAAAAGAAAGAAAGTAAAGAGGAAATATCCTTAAAATATGATATGGGTACTGTTACGGTTGTTTTCTTTTCTTTTTTACCTCGCCGACAAATCTTCCCTTCCCCTTTCTCCTCCGTTCCCTTCTTCAGTTGTTTGTATAAAAAAATATATTAAAGAAATTATTAAAAAAAATAAGAAAAAAAAGAGACCTAACTTGTTTTTTTCTGTCGACAGGGTTGATGTTGAGTATTGCTAACAAATGGCCAGGATAAAACAATATATATATAGTAATTTTAATACGAATTCTTTAACAAAACAGCTTGTGTAGCATAGAAATGTTTGAAGTCTTTGACGTTCTTTCAATTCTTTACAAGTCTTTGATGTGTTGATCTTGCTAGTTGTTGATATGTTTCTAGGACAGTGGTTCTCAACGTGTGGTCTGGCCGGGGACCCCCAGTAGTCCTTGAGGGGGTCCCAGGGGTTCCTCAGCTAAATGATGGATTGTTAATGTTCACTGGTATTACATGTACAAGTAAATACAACCAGAGAACTTACAGGAATGGCTATTTTGGTCAGAGTTTAACTATAATCTCTATACATACGATAGAGCAATGGACAGATCCTATCATCTCAATGCCTACAGTACATAGTAAAGGAATTATGGACTAAATGATAAAAGCAAATCATTTGGGGCTCTTTTAATTAAAAAAAGAGATACAAAACGTTGAGAATCACTGTTTTAGGATGTGTTTCATGTGTGTCCGTGAGTACTTTTATTCTGTACAAAGCACATGATTGATGTTCGCGGAGGCGTGGTACTTCATTCATCCACAGTGCAGCGCTCGCTGACAGCTTCCACAGGCATCCATCATAACGCCGCGGCCGCTATATGAAGCTCTTTTATTATCTCAAAAAGCCACACATCAAATCACCTCCGTGTAACGCGGGCAGTTAAAAAGCCGCAACGCTCTCTTTATCGTCCCCGTCCTCCCCCCTCCCGTTATTGGCGATAGATCTCATCATTCGCGCGGCGCTCTCTGAAAGCTACAACCAGGGCCGATAACAAGTCTTTTCATTAAACAAATTACGCGGAGATCATCTTTCACCGGCTTGCATCATTTTTCTGTCCGTTATCTGCCACGCACGTCCCGGAAAAAACAGACGGCAGCCTTCGCTCTATCTCGTTGGAACACGGGGAGAAATATGGCTTCAGGCAAACTGCGGAGTGAATTAACTTTTTTACTTCACTTTACACTTTGTTTGTTTAGCAGGGCCCTGTGGACAGTTGAATAGATTCCACAGAATTAGCTACAACAAAGCTGTGTTTCGTAGTTCCTTCCTGGACAGGAGATAGGTTCAATAACCACTTAAAACTTGACTTTTGGCACATGTGTTTTTGTAGTCTTCTATGTGGAGCTGATTTTATACATAGATTTTAGGAGTTGTGAGTAAAATGCCCGATAGTGGACCGGTAAAGTTAAAAGTGCAATGAGATGCCAGTGGACAAGCTGTCTGGTTTTCAGAGCTCGGCAGACAGCCCGCTGTCTCTGGGCATATTGAACAGAAGGTCAAGGAGTCTTGGTCGAACCTTCAAGCATTACAAAGTCAGATATCTCAGACATTTTGACGAAAATCTCTCTCAAAATGACAGATAGGAAGAAAACCAAAGCTAGTTACAGGAATGAACGCCAACTCCCAGACCGTGGTTCAGCAAAAAAACGATTCCAGTTAATCCAGAGCTCAGTGTGTGGTTTTAGCAGATATTAAATTATAAACTGGCGTGTAATGATCTGGTTCAGACAATCAGATATGCAGCAGCGCACTCTTTCGACTGTCCGTCAGTCAAGTGATGGACAGTTCCAATCCACTCCAGTTACAGAGACAATTTATGGCACGGTGGCATGAAATGTCAGCCCGTCAATGTGGGCCCGGCGTGAGTTTCAGATGTCAGTCTCTGTAGCCAGCGTTTCCCATCATAATGGGTCGCGCAGCGCCCAGCCCCCACCACCCCCCAAAAAACAGGGTCAGACGGTAGTCACCATGAACCGGAATGACTCTCAAGAGATAATCTTTCATTCCACTGCGTGAATTTGTTTATTTCCTTGCCTCGACCTTCTCTATTTGTTTGCTTTGCTCGTGTTTATTTACATCGCGTCCGCCGGCCCTAAAAGAAGTACTTCTGTGTTGTTGTTTTTTTGTCGATGCAAGCTTTTACCAAAAAGGAGGGTTATCGGCCCGTAATGCAGACCAGAGAATGCACGCGCACTCTCTCATCCCGCACCCTACACCACTCCGTCATTTGAATAAACAAACAATCCGCCGGTCCGTAAGTCAGAGTTAGCATTAATGCGGCGCGGCGTCATCATTACTCCACGCCCGCCCCGATCCATCAGTCCTCCTTGCCGATGTGTGTGTGTTTGAATATTTTTTCCTGACTCTGTTGATTTGTTCGAGGGAGGCAGCCCTACTCACGCTTCCCCCGCTCTCTCCCTCCCTGTGCGTGTGTGTCTGTGTGTGTGTGCGCGCGTGTAGGCAAGCGTCCGCACCAGTGCCAGATCTGCAAGAAGGCGTTCAAACACAAGCACCACCTCATCGAGCACTCGCGCCTTCACTCGGGGGAGAAACCCTACCAGTGTGACAAGTGCGGCAAGCGCTTCTCCCACTCGGGCTCGTACTCGCAGCACATGAACCACCGCTACTCCTACTGCAAGCGGGAGGCCGAGGAGCGCGAGGCCGCCGAGAGGGAGGCGCGGGAGAAAGGCGGAGGTACGGGCCCCGTTTGCGATTGTTACATATTAACGTTGTTGTTGTTGGGCAGAAACCTCTTATCTCCATCTTTTAACTTTTGGTGTGTTTTTTTCCCCCAATGTAATATAAACCATGTGCGTAAATCAACGTCCTACTTGATCACACAACAGCATCACACAAAAAGCATCAAAAGTTGCAGATCTGCAAACTCAAAACGTGGCACGAAGTGATGCGTTTTGAGCTTGTTGACCTGTTACTTTGGCTATTTTTGGATTTGAATCCTGAAAAGTAACAGTTTTGTACATTGTGAGCTATGCCTTACACATTCTTTCGTTATTTGCCATATCTGCCCTTTGGAATTTCTGTTATGTTCCAATGACCAATGCCAAACATACCATTAACCAATTGAACCCTCCATTCTTAGTCTAAATCAGTGGTTCTCAAAGTGGATTTCAGGGACTCTCTAGGTTCCTTTATGGGGGTCTAAATTGAAATTTGTACCCTGTCAAAGTTAACTCATTCGTAGTTTACGGCCGTAGAGCCCGTAGATTTCTCTATGTCTTTCACTGCCGGCTTCTCCTACCTGTTAACGTGGGCGCTCATCCAGTTCCCATCGTGCGTGATCGGACACTGCTATGCATCGTGTGTTCGCGTATTCCATCAGCTTCTCAAATCCGTTGAAATCTTTTCAATTGATCAATCCGTTCTCCATCTGTAAGCCGCGGAGTTTAGACAGAAAGCTAACGGGCCAAAATAGACGACGGACCACCCGCTTCCGGTTCACGGACTCAATGTTAAGTGGTCCGCTCAATAATGTGTCCGTGTAGAAACCGATCACGGAGCATTAGTTCCGGCCTATTTTAGTTCCGCTTCGATAAAAAAATGATTTTTAATTAAAGCTTATTAAATCTACGGGTTCTACGGGCATGGCAGAGAAGGGGTACAAAGGGGTATTTTTTGGGCAGAGTTTGAGTTAAGAGGAGACTTTCAAATATCAAAGTTTGAGAAACACTAGTCTAAAGGTGGTTGCACACTGCTGCGTTTTTCGGGCCGAATATCGGACTGAATTTCGGAGCACGCAAATAAAAAAATCAACCTCACGTTATGTCAGTCACGTTTGCACACTGCTGCCCGTTTCGCGCACCACTCGGTCCCTTGCTCTCTCTATCTCTCTCTCTCTCCTTGCCCTGAAAAACGCATTTCGCAACGAAAAACGCAGCAGTGTGCAACCACCTTTAGTCTTATAATCGCCTTTTCTGTCCATAGAGCCTATTGCAATGATTTGAGTGACAATGAATCTAACTAACTAACTAAAATGTCCCGATCGTGACAACCCCATACAGGTGGAGGTGGCGGAGGAGGAGGAGGAGGCGTGATGGGACACCTGGAGCCCACGGAGCTGCTGATGAGCCGGGCCTACCTGCAGGGGCTGGCGCCACCACACCACCCCGGCTACGGCGCCTCCGAGCTGGGGGAGAGGGAGAGCATCCTCAGGCACGAGGCCATGAACGGTGGCGGAGGGGGAATAGGCGGAGGTGGCGTAGTCGGAGGAGGTGGCATAGTCGGAGGAATGGCGAGGGACGCGAGGCAGGACGGGGACGGCGGCAACGCCAACGCATACATGGCCAAGATGGCGGCGGCGGCGGCCAGGAGGGACAACAAGGCGTTCGGCGCCCGCGAGGAGGCGGAGTTCGAGATGGAGGAGGAGGAGTTTGAGGAGGAGGAGGAGGAGAGGCGGAGCCTGGCGGACACGGACGACCCGGACACGCTGCGGGGGGAGGAGGACGAGGAGGACATGATGATGAACGGCGCCGAGGAGCTGCAGTCCGCGGACGACAGCTCCTCGCTGGACGGCAAGACGGAAACCAAATCGGACCGCGAGGACGCGACGGAGGACGGGATGTAGTACAGGACGTAGTGTGTGTGGGGGGGAAGGAAGGGGTGGGGGGAGGTGTCGGATAATCAAGGAAACGACGACGAAAAGCTTCCCACGTTTGTTTCGTTGTTTTATGTTTTTTGTATTATTTTGTAATGTTATTTTTTCCTTCAGTATTATTAAACCTGTTGGGTTTAAAAACACAACGTTGGTGTTTTGAAGTTATACGTGCACGTGCCTGAGGCTTCCAGGAAGCTTTTATTTTGAAGGACTCTCGAAGGGTTAGGGGGAAGGGGGGGAGGGGCTGTCTGCGCAAGTAGACGTGGACTCAAATACAAAATCAATTACGACTCGAGGGGGGCGGCATTGTTTAAAGACTGAGTTATACTGGGGTCTGCCCCTCGTGACTCGCACCACATGTAGCAGATCTACAAGCAGTGGTGGACAACGGACAGTCTGAAATGTTACTTAGTATATTTACTTAGTAATTTGTTGTTCTTTTGAATACTTCAGTCGTGTTCTTGTAAATCTGCTATGTGTCTGGTGTCAAACGTGGGCGAACCAAGTTTAAATCAGGTTGTGTGCGTGTTTTGGAAAGAGGTGTGTAGGGTGGTGGGTGGGGGCAAGGGTTTGTGAAGTAAGCTGCATTATGCAAACCGAACAAAAGGAATAAATGAGATCCATTTGGACACATTACATGTACAGTAACATTACGGCCTAAAAGAAAAAGAAGAAGAATATGTGTGGTGCTAACATCCCCCAGTGTTCTATAGTATTTATAGCACAACTAGTGACTTGTACAAAATTGCACTCCTACCGCTATACTTATAATCACGATTAAGAACTGAAGAATAATTCAAAAGTATTGCCTATGTATATATTTATACAGTGTTGAGAAAAAGGAGCAGTGTGTGTCCTGCGTACTACTTCCAGTCCCTGGACATTCATTACCTACTGTCATCATCACGCTTAAAACCTTTTTTTGTTTTGTTTTGTTTCGTCCAATGTTCACGAACCACTCAGTTTTTGAAGCACTTAGGCCCGATTTATACTTTGTCATAATGCGGTGTCGCATCAGCGAAAATAGCTGGTCTACCCTTTGAAAGTGTTTAAAATATATATTGAAATGTTGAAAAATTCTGACTGTAATGACAAACAAAGGGCCGCTAGGATGGAAATGGTAAAAGCCTCACCTCTGGTTCAGTAAAAACCCATACAGAGGAAATGACGAAGGACTTAAAAAAGTATACATTTTAAGGGAAAAAACGGGGATGTCTAAGGAAAAATATGAAGGGCAAAGCCTTTGAAAAGGTTGTTTTTTTTAGAAGAGAAAAGAAAAGCCTTATTATGCAAACCTTTGAACCTGTGTATTAATGCAATGTGCCACCGCGTGTCGCGTCCAAGGAGAGGTCACTTTGGTTCTCTAAGTGGGGGTCCGCGGACCCCCCAGGGGTCACTGAGGGGGGTTCCTGGGGTCCCTACCGAAATGTGTTAATATGGCGAAATTGGTGTAACCAATTTAACCCCTATAAACCGGCTATTTTCATTGTTGTTGTATTATTATTATTATTATTTTGCTTTTCTTTGAGAAAAATGTAGGGGTCCGCGGCCAAATGCGAATTAATTTGGGGGTCCTTGACATGAACAGGTTTGAGAATCACTGCTTTGTGTCACCAGCTTCAGTATTAATATAAGAGATGAAGATTAAAAAAAAAACACACCCATGACAGTATTAAGACTATAGGTAACACAACGCTTAGTTTACATATTATTATTGTGCAATGTTTTTTTTCTGTTCATGTATATGTTCTCTCTCTCTCTTTCTCAGTATTACGCCAAACCATGTTTTCTTCTTTTTTTTTAACAAATCGTATTCATTTTATTTGTAGGTTGGAAACAAGCGAAAAAATGAAGCATTATTTATGTGTCCCATTTTGTATTTCCTGATTTTATTTATTTCATACTGTTTGTGTACAGTACTATAGTTCAATATATAGATATATTTTAGTAAAACAAAGGAACATGGTTGTCGGACAAAATAGGGGCAAACATTTTACGTGAAAAGAGAGCATTTATTGTGTGTCGAGACATTGTGAAATGCGATGTTTAATCTTTCTTATTTTTATTTTATTTTGCCGTTTATTTTCCAGTGACTGGGAAATAACATTAAAAAAAAAAAGTCCAAATTTGGGAACTTTTATACAATTGTGAAAACACTGTATTTTCAACTGAAAAAAGAAGGAAAAAAAGAAAGAAAGGAAGAAAAAAAACACAAATAATTCCACTTGTTCATCTTTGTTTTTTCTTTTGTTTTTTAAAAGGTTAGAAAATGAAGAGGGACTGTTAAATACTATGTATCATAATATTGACTGGAGAAACACAGTTTTCCTGAGATGTCTTTGTAAAAGTATTATTGAATTCTTAATTTGTAATTTCTGATGATGAAATGACCATGCTCGAATAAAAAGTAGCCAAAATACAAAGTACCAAACAAAGCAGACGCCTTGATGTTTCTTTCTGAGCTCATGTAAAACTCATTTAAATCCTCTGTGTTAATTTAACTCTTGACAGTGTACAAGTGGAAACCAAATGGACCCCTGCGGGGTTCCTTTTGTACACACACACACACACACACACTCACACTCACACTCACTCACACACACACACACACACACACACACACACACACACACACACACACACACACACACACACACACACACACACACACACACACACACACACACACACACACACACACACACACAGACACAGGTTCACTATATGGTTCACTCTCAGAGTTAAATTAACTCAGGGGTCAACTTTCAATTCTGATTCTTGAATTAATATTATGTATTAATAGGCTTATATTGTCACTGTCGGGCAGAAACCTCGTATCTCCAAGTTTCAAATTTGTACATTTTTTCGCAAAGTAAAGCACTGCTTCATCATACAAGGCCATCGCACAAAAGTGAAAACAGCCAATATACAAGCACAGCACACAACGCCTCGCACCGCGAGGCGTTGTGTGCTTGTAGATCGGCTGTTTTCACTAGTTTAAATCATTTTTAAATCATTTAAAAAAATGATAAATACAAAACAAATGGTTTGGGACATACAAGGTTTCCACACGACAACGACGATATATTATTCTCTCTACCATTCTATACAAAATCAATATTATGAATGACTTTGTCATTATTATTACATCAGCATTATGCAATTACGGATGTAATATGCTAATGCAGAATTGTGTGAAAATGGGGTCTTAATTCACATTTTGTACTGAGACCAAACAGACCCCAATCTTCATATCAGCTGTGGGTCGTGTTCATTTCACCAATAAAACCCACTCACATTTCATATCGCTTTTATGTGTTTACACCCCATTGCATGAACTCTGACATTTAAACATCCACGTAACAGTGAGCAACTAGGCACATTATTTTCTCTATTTTCTCTACATTTTATTGTAGAAACAAAATGTGTGTGCGTGTGCGTGTGTGCGCGCGCGCGTGTGTATGTTTTAGATGCTTAAAGGCTAATGAAACCGTAGACTGATTTTGTCAAGTTAATACTTGGGGTTGTTTTATTTATGTGTGACAATGTCTAATTATCGACAACGCTGTTGTTTACCATCAATCAATACAATCTAAAATCTTGCACACCCATTATTAATCGTATTAGCTGCTGCGTTGCTTACATCACGGTGCACTTTAAGGTCAGCCTCACAGCCTGCAGTGTTGTTTTTTCTTTTTTTTTTCTTTCTTTTTACTGTTCTGTGTTTTTAACCATTACAGGAAAACAAGCGATACGACATTGGGCCTATGGGGTTTTATTCCAGGTCAATGCGCAGCACCGCCGTTTATCCGTTTTACAACGGAACTGTTCATCTTTCGCTAGGGATGGGATGATATGAAAATTTCGTATCACGATTATTGTGACGAAAGAAATCGCAATTTACGATATTGTGACGAAAGAAATTGCAATTTACGATATTGTGACGAAAGAAATTGCAATTTACGATATTATCGCGATAAACAAGATCCATTATCCTGGAGCGGAACATTTGCCAAAAAAATTGCAGACAAGCTTCACAACGATGCGACGCTCACAACGCGTCGCGATGTGAGCTTGTAGATCGGCTATTGTTTTGGCAAAGACATTTGATAGAGAGTGAAAAAAAGACTGTATCAAGTATGTATATTATAAGTACCTTTTACCAATTATAGAGGGTTTAAGTGGTACAGGATATGCAGCTCGGCAAATAAAAGGTGAATTGATCCCAGTGCTGAACGATATCACGATAAAATTAAATCTCCACAATACGATTATCGTGTGTGTTTTTTATCACGATAATCTTATGATCTGAGACATAATATTATGTTTATAAACATGAGCCCGCCACCCTTCCTTCTTGGACAGCGCCGTTGTTTTTTCTTATTCTTGCTTATCGCCCCATCCCTATCCCTCGCTACCTGAGAAACGCCACCGTTGGCAAACGGCCCGAAGAGGACAGCCATTGACCTCAATCACCAGCCGCTCGACGGCGCCATTGTGAGTTCTACTTTGATGCCGGCGACGATTTCGCGAGTGCGTTTAACACACCCGATCTAAAGCGGACAGATAGCTCATTTCAAAACCAAAATACCCGTTTAATACTGACAGGTAGACGGGCTGAAGACGAAAGGAGAGAGAGGTTCTTTCTTCATGAAGGAGATGCTTATCTCTATTAGGCACTGTAGAGTGCATTATGCAGATTACCAGCGACATCAAAAGGGAGGAAGATGAAAGGCGGAGAGAAAAAGGTTGAGCGATGCCAAACACCGAGCAAACGCTCTTTGCATATTATTCTTCCCCCCGATTCTTTTTTTTTTTTTCATATCGATCGGCGTGCTGTCGGGTTTTTCGGCCTGGGACGCCTTTCCGCGCAGATTAAAGCGGGGAGGTCTTAAATGATTAGCCCCCGTGAATTTGATGATGTGCCTTCGCCGAGGAGAGACTCGGACAATCAGGGGCGTCACAAGGGGTGGAGGGGAAGTGGGACTGAGTTACTAGGGCCCAAGGTGGAGGGGGCCTTAATTATTTTATACTTTAGCTATTGAAAAATAGCAGATATACAAGCTCACAGCTTGTAGATCTGCTATTTTTTGAAAAGTCATGAAAATTTGTCCAAATCTTTGTATTTTTAAGCGAACATTTGTAACTCAAATATTTGCTTATTCTGGGGGGTCCCTGGAACTAAATATTTTGAGATGGGGGTCCGTGGCCAAATACATATCATTTCGGGGGTCCTTCACATGAAAAAGTTTGAGCACCACTGACATAGAAACATACAGTAGGTTTTTCAAAAAGACTTTACATGATTTTTCAAAAATAGCAGATCTACAAGCTCGCAGGGCGGCACTCGGTGCCACGCGGTGAGCTTGTATATCGGCTATTTCTCAATAGTTAAAGCACAAAATGTGAGTGAATCCTTGTACCCTGGGCCCAGAATTTGGTGTGACACCCCTGCGGACAATTAAAGATGCGGAGAGGCACGCCGAGACGGAGACAGAGGATGAGGAAATGAAAGAGAGGAACGCAACGGGCGCCGCATGTGTCCAACCAGAGAGGAGATGTGTTTTTTGGGGGGGGTCTCGGAATGTATCCTCAATCGCAGAGATTTTGACGTAGTGTTGATTACGTTAACTAAAACTATGACCAAAAATCGTCCAGTTGCAATTTTGTCTGCTCGTTTCACTGTGTCATCACTTCCGATTTCACTTGTTAATCTGTATCCTGACCAAGTTCTCTATTCTGAGTCGATACAATTGGATAAAAATGCATTTTCTGTCTAATAAAGAGAGGGAAAGACTCTGGATACTCCTTTATTTATTTAGTTATTTAACACTTTTTTGTACTTACCTTTTTAACAATTTTAACCAAAGAATATCACTGACCCTGTACCTGTAATGTTCACACGACTGGGCTGACGCTGCTATGCAGAGCGGCTTGTAGGATGAGTCCATCAGTGGATTGAACCTCTACTTCTGTATCTCCAATCTAAAAAGAAAAAGAGATAAAGAAGAATAAAATCACACCCAATGTGAAGATGCTTGCATAACATCTTCAGACTAGGATTTAAGTCTAGGATGTACAGGATATGCTACACACACACATTTTGCTATGGCGTTTTTTCTTTTTATCTTTTTCATACTTCTCTGTAACTTTGTAAATAACCTTATACTGCTGTGCTGCCTCTGGGCAACAAATTGTCCCCCTTGGGATAATAAAGGTATCTATCTATCTATCTATCAAAACGCTGAGGAAAAAGGCTACAGACATACGACATATGACATCACTAGACAAACATGATGCTACGCACACCCATTTTACTATGGTAAAACGCTGAGGAAAAAGGCTACAGACACACGCACAGCCACTAGGAGCGGTTTGCACCGCTCAATAAAGGAGTGCAGGTTGCCGTGCAATGCAATCTTATAGTTTTCTACCAGGTAAATTCAACAATGGAGACTGAACAGAACACAATTCCAATCGGGATATACATAATATACAGTAAAGATGAAACGAAAGACATGATAATAAGATTGGATTACATTAATAGATAACTCTAATATGACATAGATGATAAGAGAGGAAGAAATGATATAAGATGATGAGATAGTTTTTTGTCATTTTATTCTATTATGTTAGGATACCTGCTATCATAGTTATTGCTGTCATTACTTACACGCTTTCTATTGGAAGTGGGGGCAATGTCAGGCCTCTCTCTATTTGTCACCTAGCCTAAATAATCCCCCATGAGGACTGATAATGATGCGATCTTTTGAAAATATTAGTGGAAGGCTTAATCTTATTCACTGAAAAAAAAGAAAAGAAAAAAAACATACATACATACATACATGTATTTATTACTTTATTTTATCCCTTAACAGTGTTTTGTACCTGCAAATGTCTGCAATGATTTGTGTTGTGAGAATGAATACAAGAACTTAAAGATGATATTAGTAGTTTTCTGCTGACATACAATGAGCTGATTTTTATTTTATAATATTCAGATGGCTAACACTGCTCCCTAAAGAAATCTAGTCTCTGTGACACTTCGAGGGCCCACAGTCTGCCTCCAAAACTATTATTTTATCCGTGAGAGATCTCTGTCATTGGTGAAGAAATATGTGCCCACTTGTGACTAAGAGTTACCTTTTGTCAAGAATCACCTTTGGTACCGGACTGGTCATGGGTTGAGTCAGTTTCTACCCAGCACAGAACAGTCTGGTCCAAGTCTCTCTGTTACAGAGTTCCAGGCTTATCTTGGCACTAAAGAAAAACAAAAGGGAGAATATAGATGGTGATGAGATGAAATAACGGGATATATGAAATGATGAAAGATGAGATGATCACAATAAATGCACAGAATTGTGCGTCCACATATCTAAAGAACCGTTCGACCGACTGATTACTTCAGTCTACTTTTCAGTCAGTTTGCATTCTCCAGACATTCTCTTCACATTCTCCACTGCACCAGTACTTTCCAGAACCGCTGATCCCCCCCAATATGCCACATGGGCACAAAAGGGACACAGACTGACAGACAGACGGTACTCTGACAACGAGTATTGCATATCAAGGTGGGCCATCTTTCCTGATTAGACCGGTAACGTTCGGGCAACTGTCTAGTAATCATTATCATAAAAAGTACAATATTTGAATCCGAGATGTACTGTAGTGGAGTAAAAGTATTGGAAATACTCAAGTAAAGCACAAATAACTAAAAATATTGCACTGAAGTGAATGTACTTAGTTACTTTACACCACTGGAGTTTACCTGTCCTGTTCAGGACAGCATCATTGCAGCATCCATTCACTGTGTTTTGTGGGGGTGGGGCTTGCGACCCTGATTTGTCCGACATACAAAAAAAAAACAGTGTTGGCAAATTGCCTGCTTCACAGAGTATTAGAAAGCTTCAGACACGGCACAGTATATAACTCATACGAGCCATATGCTGGGGCCAGATTGCTGCTGTGCGTTTGGACCGTGTGTGTGTGTATGTGTGTGTGCATGTGAGTGTGTGCTGTGCATGTGAGGGTGTGTGCGTGTGCATGCTGATGATTCATGACCAGGGCTGTGTATACACCAAAGCTAAGTGTGTGTATCGCCTCGGGCCGTGTTGTTGCCTCCACAGATACCAGCCAGCAGTCTAAGTAGTGGAAATCGACTTGCTCTGAAAATGACCCTGTCTTGTTTTTTTGTTTTTTTTATATATATATATTTTTAAAGAAACCCTCCTGGCTTGTTTCTCACTCCTGGTCATTCTAGGGAGGGAGGGAGGGAGGGACGGACGGACGGACACTGGGAAATTATTCGTGCAAAATTTTGCTAAAGCTACAATTTATCGATCACGCATTATCATATTTTTTTACACTTTTTCTGTTCGCCAGTTTTTTCGTCTTTTTTCTCATCTACATGTCTGCATACCTGAAATGGGTTCTCTGCATTTTCAACCATCTTCACTATTAGGAGCAGTGGCTGCAATTAATGCGGTGCCCTGGGAGCGGTTAAGGGTTTTAAATGTCTTGCTCGGAGGAAACTAAAGGATTTTTATATTTTATTATTCCTAGAGGAAGAAATGCAGACTTTGCATCGTGGGTTTAATGCGCCGCGAATGTAAATGACGTTAAGTGAATCTCTTTGGCCTACGTTAATATTATTCTTATAGGCCGACGAAGCGTTTTGTTCGGTTCCGTTTCAAAAGAAAACATTAATCGCTGAAATATCAGATCATTTACTGTTCTTCCCACTCCAGCTGCGGGGGGAAATGTTAAGGAAATACATCAAGGTAGGGAGTTGATCGCAAATAAGCGTTGGAGGGCAGCACCAATTCCTACTAGGGTTACCATTTAGGCCTAGAATTATTGAATGCTTTAACTATTGAAAAATAGCATATATACAAGCTCACAGCGCGGCACCGAGTGCCGCGCCGTGAGCTTGTAGATCTGCTATTTTTTAAAAGTTGTGAAAATATGTGCAAATCTTTGAATATATCTAGTTTTAAAGCGAACATTTGTAACTCAAATTTTGCTTCTGGGAGTCCCTGGAACTAAATATTTTGAGATGGGGCGAGGGTCTGTGGCCAAATACATATCATTTTGGGGGTCCTTCACATGAAAAAGTTTGAGCACCACACTGACATAGAAACAGAGTTTCTCTGTCAGTTTCTATGTATTATTTTTTCAAAAAAGCTTAGATGGATTTACAAGACACTCGGGTCAAAATATTCAATGCACAAAGTTTCACAATCTTTCAAAAATAGCAGATCCACAAGCTCGCAGTGCGGCACTGTGAGATTTCAGGGTTCCTCATTGTCGAATCCGGTTTCCGGATCCCGACCCAACTCCCATAGGATCACCAAAATGTAAAAATGACCAGTCGATTACAGGCTTCCCGTGCCTACTGTAAGTGGGACTGTGGCTGTACATGTTGTGTCTTTGAATATCTTTGACCCGATCTTTGACCCGACTTCTAAATCCTTCCTCTAAATCAGTGGTTCTCAAACGTTTTCATGTCACCCCCAAAATTAGATTTATTTGGCCGCAGACCACCATCTCAAAATATGTTGTTCCAGGGACCCCCCAGAAGCAGAGATTTGAGTTACAAAAGTTTGCTTTGAAAAACATATGTTGAAAAATTTGCACACATTTTCACGATTTTTCAAAAATAGCAGATCTACAAGCTCGCAGCACGGCACTCGGTGCCGCGCTGCGAGCTTGTATATCTGCTATTTTTCAATAGTTAAAGCATTCAATAATTGTGGACGCAGGAATATGTGTGACCTCTTCTCCCCCGGCCTAAAATGTAAACCCATAATAATGTAGCTCCATTTTCACGTCAGCGTTAAACTAACACAGGATGTTTCTGTGTACAGTAAACGTGAGGAAACGTGAATATCCCTTACATGTGCTATCAGAATGCATTGACTTTTCAACCGCTCGCTCGCGATACCGGCGGCCTCGGATCGTAACCTTATTCCGTTGGCGCGCGGATGGAAAGAGCCTGATAAATGCTTTTAAGTGTAAACGTGAATGACTCACGGGCTGAAAATAGGCGCTTATTTACCTCTGAGAAGTGGCAGGAGGTTACTTTATGTATAGAATAAATAAGCCGTGTTTACCTCCAGTAAGTGGCAAGGGTTTACCTAATGTATGAAATAGGATGTGCGGTATACATCTGATAAGTGGCAGAGGTTAGCGTACATACATTTGCAGGCATTATATCCTGTGGAGAGTACAAGAGGTATGTGAGGGTTAACATGATTTGAATCAGCGTCAACAAACATGGCTCGATGGTTGAACGTTATGCCACATAGCATGTTTAGCCCACAGATATGTTGCACTCTGAAACCGATAGTCCACTGAGATGTTAATCCGCATAACACCGTCAATACATCATATTTTACATAACTTAATATATATCGTTGTTGTCGGATGGAAACCCTTCATGTCCAAAACCGTTCATTTTGTATTTATCGTTTTAAAAATTACTTAAAATAATTAAAAAATGCTGATCTACAAGCACGTAACGCCTCGCGATGCGAGGCGTTGTGTGCTTGTAGATCTGCTATTTTCACTAGTTTTGTGTGACAGTCTTGTATGATGAAGCAGGGCTTTACTTTACAAAAAAAAAAAAGAGAAAAACATAGGCCTACACATTTGAAACTTGGAGATACAAGGTTTCTGCCCGACAGTGACAATATACAGTACATAATCTTTATGCTGAAATATGTGTTTTCTGAACTTTGTGGGGGTAAAATAAATCATCAAATACAATTGTAAAAGGTATTTACATGAACGTTAAGAATTATTGAAGATGTACCGTTGTTCCCTATTGAACTTGGCACATTTCCTGGGGCAAGCTGCCCAGATCACACGTCACACGTGTCTTCTTATTTTTTCACTCTCAAAACGCGCCTGCAATGTAGTGCATTTGAAACTACATTGCAGTGCACATTATAGGGTGATCACTGCTTGCCTCCTGTGAATTGTTTTATTTGAATTTTTGTTTATTTTCTGTTTATTTTCTTTATATTGCTGAGTGAGGTCAGCAGACAAAGTGACGTGAGTGAGATGAAAAAACCTGGGTGAAATGTGCCAATCTCAACAGGAAACAACGGTATGTTAGACATTACAGTACATTTTGAACAGTCGCGGAAAG
Source organism: Nannobrachium achirus (assembly GCF_963921795.1). NCBI lineage: Eukaryota > Metazoa > Chordata > Actinopteri > Myctophiformes > Myctophidae > Nannobrachium > Nannobrachium achirus. The sequence goes on along the minus strand of NC_137831.1, from coordinate 25,304,780 downwards.
AGCTTTTCTTTAACAACAACAAGATCTCTTCTTGAAAGGAATATTTAAATTGATTTGTCTTTCATGTGATAAGCACACTTGGCAAAAAAAAGGTCACCGTTGGTTAATTAGAGTGGTATCCATGGCAACCTGGAAGGGATTATAGCATCGCGGAAATAAATAGATAAATAAATAAACTGGAGTGCGGGCAAGAAAACACACGGCGTCGACGTCCAAGTCGGTCCACATGTCAGAGGAAGAGTGACGGACAGAGGCGTGACACGGGCCAGCTATAGGACCACGGTAGAGAGGACTCATCACTCTGGGTGACCTCATTAAGCTATTTAGGCCCAGAATTATTCAATGCTTTAACCATTGAAAAATAGCAGATATACAAGCTCACAGCGCGGCACCGAGTGCCGCGCTGCGAGCTTGTAGATCTGCTATTTTTGAAAAATCATGGAAATGTGTGCAAATCTTTCAATATAATATTTTTCAAAGCAGACTTTTGTGACTCAAATCTCTCCTTCTGTGGGGGTCCCTGGAACAACATATTTTGAGATGGGGGTCCGCGGCCAAATAAAATTGTCATTTTGGGGGTCCTTGACATGAAAATGTTTGAGAACCACTGATTTAGGGGTCAAAGATCGGGTCAAAGATATTCAAAGACTTTTAGACATTTTCACGATTTTTCAAAAATAGCAGATGTACAAGCGCGCAGCGCGGCACTCGGTACCGAGCTGGCACTCGGTGCCAGCTTGTAGATCTGCTATTTTTCAATAGTTAAAACACAAAATAATGGTTGAAGAGGTTAAAATCTAACACGACTTGTTCCAGGTATTTGAGGGTTAAATTATTTACATATCCCCATCTGGACGAGAGAGAGAGAGAGAGAGAGAGAGAGAGAGAGAGAGAGAGAGCGCTGGGGCTGGCAGCGGCATGAGAGAAAGTTCAATGACAGACAGGGTGGAGGAGCACAAGTGACCAGCGGGGATTAGCCAATCGCAGCGTCAGAAGAGCGGCCAGCTGTTCAATGTGGCGCCGGCAGGAGAGGTTGCCCGGAGCAGGTGGCGCTGCGGCGTGCCAGCGGTGAGAGATAGAGGAGGCACCCCCACAAGAAGGAGAGGAAGAAGAAGAGGTGAGAGAGAGGCACCCCCCACACCTCCTCCCAGACAGGGGGTGTCGACGCACCAAATTCTGGGCCCTGGGTACAAGGATTAACTCACATGTTGTGCTTTAACTATTGGAAAATAGCAGATATACAAGCTTACAGCTTGTACAGTACATCTACTATTTTTTGAAAAATCGTGAAAATGCTCACCCTAACCCGTCTTTGAATATTTCAAATCCTTCTAAGGTTTTTTGAAACACCTATGTTTCTATGTCAGTGGTGCTCAAACATTTTCTTGTAAAGGACCCCCAAAATTATATGTATTTGGCCACGGACCCCCATCTCAGAATATTTAGTTCCAGGGACCCCCCAGAAGCATAATTTGAGGTAGAAATGTTCGCTTAAAAATACACATATTCAAAGTTTTGCACAAAAGATACTATTGCCTATTGCCTGCTTATGGACCTTTTCTCCAGCCTCAGTCACATATGTTCATGTTTTTGGGCGACATTTTCCACTATCGCCTCATCGCCTGCTGTTAAAACACACTGTATGTCTATGACGCAAAACAGCGCGGAAGGGCCCGCGATGAGCAACTAGATGTGAATGGGCATGGTTTTTCAGTTACCACTCTCGTTCTTTTATAACTCTATGGAGGCACCCCTCAAGGGGGGCTGCTCTCCATTCCGACCTGCTGCCATTCAGACATTGACTTGTAATTGTCTGAGTGGCAGCACTTCCATAGAGGTTAGGGTTAGGTATAGGGTTAGTGTCTGAATGGGGGGGATGTCGGAATGGCAGCATGGAGAGGAAGAAGAGGGAGGAATTGACAACATTGCTCTTCTAGAAGGCTTGCCCCCTTAGGGTGCTACTGCTAAGCCAAGGGTGCTATCCTCAGTGTAAGCTACTCATCAGCAGGGAGACAATATGTATAGTCTGGTGTGGACTGGACAACTTTTTCAAGAGGTAACAAAAAATCACACCTTGTGAACTGAGTGGTGGTCAAATAAAAATAGTCAAATAAAAAGAGTCAAATACATGGATTGCAAGGTTGCTCATGCTCAACAGTGGCGGGAGACAGACGGACGGCCGGACGGACGCATTGTGAGCTTAAATCCAACTATTTTGTGTGTGTGTGTGTGTGTGTGTGTGTGTGTGTGTGTGTACGCGCGCGCGCCCTCCTTGCTACGTGTGTGTGTGTGAGAGAGAGAGAGAAAGAGTGTTGAGTCTGCCTGCTCAATAGCGCCCCTCCTTTGACGTGTGTGTGTGTCTGTGGTCTGTGTGTGTGGTCATGAGAGGTATGACAGGCGACAGACAGACATACACGGCCAGTAACATTGTGAAAGCTGATTACAGGAGTGGCGGTGAGACCACCACTCAAAAAAGAAGGAAAAAAATCAAACCTCGGTTCGAAGTGGAGCGGTGAATCTGTGTGAATCTGTGTGTGTGTGTGTGTGTGTGTGTGTGTGTGTGTGTGTGTGTGTGTGTGTGTGTGTGTGTTTGTGCCTGCACAACAGCGCCCCTCCTTTAACTTGTGTGGCCACTCAAGGTATTGCCAGGCTACAGACATACCCAGCCAGCCAGCCAGCCAGCCAGCCAGCCACATAGCCAGCCAGCCACAGACATACCTGTCTATTGGGAGCGCTTTCACCGCTCCAAAAAGAACAGTGAGTGTCACATCAGCCCTATACTTGTCCCTCTGGCTCATGTACTGGACGGTAGTCCATCAATCACAGGCATGCAATAAACATGTGTCCACACTCAAACGACAACTCGTTAGGGGGGTTAAGTGTCTTGTTGATTACCACACAGACTCTCTACCAGTGGTGTAAAGTAACTAAGTACATTTACTTAAGTACTGTACTTAAGTACAGTTTTGAGGTGTTTGTACTTTACTTGCGTATTTCCAGTTTTCCGTACTTTTACTTCTACTCCACTACATCTCAGAGGCAAATATTGTACTTTTACTCCACTATAATTATTTGAAAACTTTAGTTACTAGTTACTTTTCAGAATAATAAATGATTATAATGTAAAACATACATTAATCCTCTATGTCCCTATTTTATTTGAAAATAGCCGATCTACAAGCTCAGAGCGCGTCGTGATCTGCTATATTCAAACATTTTGTACTTTTACTTTTAGTACTTTATGTACGTTTTGATGCCAATACTTTCGTACTTTTACTCAAGTACATTATGAATTCCGGACTTTTACTTCTAAGGGTGCCCTCACACCAAAATACCTATGAGAGTGGAATCCGCGTTTCGCCAATGCATTTCAATGATAAGGGAGCGTTTTTTTGCAGAAATCCTCTGCTGGCATGAAACTCTCATTGAAATGCATTGGCGGAACGCGGATTCCACTCTCATAGGTATTTTGGTGTGAGGGCACCCTAACAGAGTACTTCTACATACTGTAGCAGTATTGATACTTTTACTTAAAGGGGAACTCCACCACTTTTCAACCTGTCTATTCCTGAAAAAGTTGCAATGTTAAAGTGGAAGCCATTGTTCTCGTGATAATAATTAACAATAACATTTTTTTTTCCAAAAATATATATATATTTTTTTTGTCAAACGATGATGTCACCGGTAGAAGGATTTGACAGCTCTCCTATGAGACCCAGACAGAGTAGAAAAAAATTGTGCTATTTTATTATGAACATTAGTGAGGACCTATTATATGAAAGGTTGAAAAGTGGTGAACTACTCCTTTAAGTAAAGAATGTGAGTACTTTTACCACCAATGCTCTCTACCAGTGTTGATTTATTTGACTAAAACTAAGACGAATGATGTTCATCCACTACCTTTTTTTCACTGACGAAACCTAAATAAAAAACAAAACAAAAACTATGCTATAATGACTAATTTCTAAACATATTGACAATTTCGTCAACAAATAAAAACTTGACTAAGATTTTGGTGAGGGACCAGATAGGCCCTTCTACTGGATAGAAGGGATCCAGTAGTAATTTAATATTTGGTTGTTTTCTGGTGTTGCACTTTGAAAATCTACAGGCTCACAACATCTAAACTAAAATCACAATTAAAAATAAATAAATAAATAAAGCCTAAAACTAACAACTACACATGCACGTGTTAAACTAACTAAAACTAAACTGAGATCAAACGCCCAAACTGAACAACTCCACATAATTTCCCCAACCCCAGAATAGCTGTGAGGTGGACCGAATGCCAACGGTCTCGTATCAAAGAGCCTCTTCTTCTCCAGTGAATGCAGCAGGTGCAAAACGTTGGGACAGAAAAGCACGCCACAAAGACAACAATGAACTTCCCATAAGAGGTTGAGAGGGGGGAGAGTACACGGTGCAACGCAGTTGGACGGCGCCCCAAAGACCCCCGACTGCACCTTGAATGATGGGCATTCATCTTTTTTTGTTATGGTCTGTGCTCTGATCGTAACGGCGTGTTTGGCACGGGAGAGACGCGACATGAAGCTTTCCCTTCGTGCCAAACACAACCAGCCACAACGATGGCAGAAAGTGGCTACAGTAAATGACATTCCAGTGTTGATTTTGTAGACTAAATCCATGACGATTTAAGATTTTCCAAGAAATAAGAACAGAATAAATAAGAACTAAATAAAAAACTAAGTTATGATAAATACAACTGAGACTAAATATATCGTCAAACCTCGTATCTCCAAGTTTCAAATGTGTAATTTTCTTCTGCAAAGTGAAGCACTGCATCACACAAGGCCGTCGCACAAAAGTAGTGAAACAACAGATCTACAAGCACACAACACCTCACGGTAGGAGGTGTTGTGTGCTTGTAGATCGGCAGTTTTCACTAGTTTAAAGGAGCTATAGTCAACTTTTTCTTGAAAAACGGATGCTAAAATAAAAATAATGTTTCGAAAATATTTTATAAAAAAATAAGCTTCATATATGTGTTTCAATTAAAAAATGACCACAAAAAGCAGAAAAATAATGATAAAATAATCATTTTGGCCCTTTGTTTACATTTACGGGCCCTGTAAATGTAAACAAAGGACCAAAATGATTATTTTATCATTATTTTTCCGCTTTTTGTGGTCATTTTTTAATTGAAACACATATATGAAGCTTATTTTTTTTATAAAATATTTTTGAAACATTATTTTTATTTTAGCATCCGTTTTTCAAGAAAAAAGTTGACTATAGCTCCTTTAAATCATTTTAAAAACGATAAATACAAAACAAACAGTTTTGGACATACAAGGTTTCCACCCGACAACGACAATATTAACAATTTCGTCAACAAATAAAAACTATAATGTTAGGGAGGGACAATAGTGGAGACGAGATCCAGTAGAACTAAGACTAAAATAGCAGATCTACAATCTGTAGATAGGTGGTTTTCAGCATGCAACCAAGTGTAAAATCAGGCATTATACACCATCAAGGCCAACCAACATACATTTTTGTCGACAAAATCAACTGTAGATTTAATAGACCAAAATATTATATTTAGTCGACTAAAACTCAAGCTTTTCAGATGACTAAAATGTGACTAAAATATATATTCAAAAGACTATGACTAAAAGTAAATAAATAGACTTTTCTTTTATGACAGCCCTAGGCTCCATGTGGGCAAGCCTGACACAAAACTCCAAATACAGTATACGGGCATCAAAGGGACACAGACAGACAGACAGACGGGGTACAAAACCTTACTCTGACAACGGGTACAACATTACTTAACCGGAGGAGCCAACAGGCATATCGTTCCCAACGGGCATTGTTCCCAGCAGGCACTGGCCTAGTTATTGTGGGCTCGCCTATAAGGCGAGCACACTTTAGATATTGTCATTATTTATCTATCAGGCAGGCAATCAGTAGACGGGATCTTCGGTTCCTTTCTACTCCTACATACTTAGTGAGAAAATGAAAATAAAAACATCAATGTGTTCAGTTTACAGTGGCGAAGTGTGCTATTATTTTTTATAGCAATCGGCCAAATGGTGGCGCTGTAGGAAGCCTTCGAAAGTGCGAACTTTGAACAGGTATAGCTCATGCTGTGTTTTAGGTACAGCCATGAAACCTGTATACACGTATGCGTCTCCTCATGCCGAACAACTTTTACACTCTGACTTTTGACCTCTGACCTTTAGATCCCCCAGAATTGTGAATTATATGAAAAACAGTAAAAATCTATCTCCTCCTGGGATTTTTGCATAACGCGCACAAAACTTTTTTCACATGAACTTTTGACCAATACGGTCAAACTGTCTGGTCGGATTTCTTTTAAAGTGAAATATAATTTTTTAATAGTTCAATCAATATTGCGGTTTTATGCAAATTATTCTTCGGCCTCTAAATCATACATGCAAAGTTACACGTTCATGGCATTTGGGAAAGATGTAGAGGGTTAGTCAAAGTATCACTGAAACCAATTTTATTCCAATCGGCCAAAGGGGGGCGCTATACGAAGCGTTTGAAAATTCAAACTTCAAACGGGCATAAGTCATGACTCGTTTCGTTTGAAGACATGCAACTTGTTACACGCGTGCTTTGACTCAAGCGGAAGACATCTGTGTTGTTGTTAAGTAAGCTCCGCCCTTCAATTTTCCGCCATTTTGAGCAGTTTGTAAAACGCGTAAACCCGCTTTTATTCTGGAATTTTCGCTCCATGTGCACAAAACTTTTTTTACATGAACTTTGGACCAATATCTAAAGATCTGTCAGATCGGATTTCTTTAAAATTGAAACATGCTTTTTTAAATAAATTCAATGAATATTGCAGTTTTATGCAAATTATTCTTCTGCCTCTAAATCATACATGCAAAGTAACATGTTCATGGCATTTGGCAAAGATGTAGAGTGTTAGTCCAAATATCACTAAAACCAATCTTACCCCAATTGGCCAAAGGGGGGCGCTATATCATTTTGAGCAGTTTGTGAAACGCTTAAACCCGTTAGGATTTTTTTTTGCAATTTGCATGAAACATTCTACACACAATCTAAGGACCTTTATCTAATATGCCTATGAAGTGCACAGTCTGCACACACACACACAAAAAATAAAATAATGAATATAGCTGCAAGCAGCAATAAAGTGGCCAAAGCCAAAAACACCTCAAATTATGAACAAAGCCTGCAATGTGCGTGAAATCTTGCAAGCACATTCCCAATAGGTCAAGGAACAATATCACCCTTCTTACATTGGCCTGTTATAGCGCCACCAGCGGGTCAACTTTTGCACAACACATTTTTGGAACAAAATGGACCAATCTTTGACGTCAGTAACGTCAAAGAGAGCACTGCCTGCGATCTTGACATTTTGTACTTTTATAGCCATTGTTTTCTGGCTTGAAGCGAGCCCACAATTGTTTCGAAGGAACAATATTTTTCTAGTTGAAATATGAGGCCCAATTCGAGTGGATCTGGAGTTTCGATCCCATAGCCTGAGTGACAGTCATCTGAACCGTGTTGCACTGATTGGTCCAGTCAGTGGGCGACCTGTTGACTACGCAACCCTCCATCACTGCGTCTAATGGGGGCTGATTCATTCCACCAGACACTTTAAAAAACAAAGAACATATCAAAAATCACACCCAATGTGAAGTGAGCGGTGGTCGTGCTTGCATAACGTCTTCAGACTAGGATAGTAGGTCTAGGATGTAATTGGTGATGTAATACAGGCTACACACACACACATTGCTATGGCAAAACGCTGAGGAAAAAGTGGCTACAGATAGGTCTAGGATGTAATTGGTGATGTAATACAGGCTACACACACACACACACACACACATTGCTATGGCAAAACGCTGAGGAAAAGTGGCTACAGACACACGCACAGCCACTCTATGGAGCGGTTTACCACCGCTCAAAAAGCAGTGTCAAAGAGCTCCGGTTTCATAAGCACCATGCAGGTTTAATGTTTAGGTGAGCCACGGTGTTGGCTGGCCATGTGTGCAGCTGCTGAGGCAGGGTGGTGATACCATCAGGGGCGGCCTTAGGAACCTAGAGGCCCGTTTCCATAGCTATTGAAACTCTCAGCTAAGGGTCCCTGGCCGGAAAAGGTTGAAGACCCCTGCCTTAAAGGTTAAAACAAACGGTGGTGTTGAGGTCGAGGCTGAATATTTTTTATTCAATTCTTGCACGGGGGGCCAGATAGGAACACCAGTGCCCTCAGTTCCTATATCCAAATGCGCTCCGGGTTACGAAAAGACCCGCCCCCACCTGCCTCTGATTGGCCTACCTAGTTCACGCTGGGTCTACCAGCGTGATCTACTTCACCACACACACCACCATCACCTTGTGAAGCCACTTAACCACTTATACTTTGCGGTGCGACGGTGTCGTGTGGAAATAGCCTAGCTTGTAAATGTGCTATTTTCTCCTTATTTCGGAAAGGCATAAAGGAAACGGGTGGGGCCGTCCTCTATTCTCAGAGGGGCTCGGGGGGCCTCCGGGAGGAATGACATTGTACTGTTGTGAGGTTTGTCTTCTGAAAAACCAATAAAAAACAGAATATCGTCACTGTCGGGCAGAAACCTCGTATCTCCAAGTTTCAAATTTGTATGTTTTTGCAGAGTGAAGCACTGCTTCATCATACAAGGCCATCGCACAAAAGCAGTGAAAACAGCCGATCTACAAGCACACAACGCCTCGCAACCGCGAGGCGTTGTGTGCTTGTAGATCGGCTGTTTTCACTAGTTTATTTTTAAAATACAAAATGAACGGTTTTGGACATACAAGGTTTCCACCCGACAACGACGATATCCTGGCTGAATGGTGAGAGTCCAAGGAGCTTTCACGGTAAATTTGAGCAGGATGGGATGGAGGGACGAGCAAGATAGTGAGAGAGAGAGAGAAAGAGAGAGAGAGATCTACAAACGCCTCAGGAGCCACTAAAATGCTTTTCCTTAAGCCACTGGCGGAGGTAAGGAATGAAAAAAAGGGTTCTCGCACTCCCCCCCTCCCTGCTATCTCTCAATTGTTCCTTCCTTCCTCTCCGTTTACTCGTTTTCTGTTTCATTTCTTATTCTGTCTTTCTGTATTCTTTGCTCGTTCGGGAAAAAGCAGGCAAGGTGAAAGCACTGGAGCGCCGTCATCACCATCTTCACATCATCATCATCATCATCATTATCCTCTCTCTCTCCTGTTTGTTGTGTTACAAACCGTAATCCTCCATTGCTTTCCGAATTAAACCCCGTCAGGGGTGTCGCACCAAATTCTGGGCCCCGGGTACAAGGATTCACTCACATTTGGGCCTTAACTATTGAAAAATAGCAGATATACAAGCTTGTAAATCTGCTATTTTTGAAAAATAGTGAAAATTTGTGTCTGAATATTTCAAATCCTTCTAAGGTTTTTTTTTTTTAAAAACCTACGTTTCTATGTCAATGGTGCTTTAACGTTTTCATGTGACGGACCCCTAAAATGATATGTATTTGGCCACGGACCCCCTTCTCAAAATATTTAGTTCCAGGGACCCCCCGGGAAGCAAAATTGGAGTTACAAATGTTCGCTTAAAAAGTACATTATATTCAAAGATTTTGCACACATTTGCACAACTTCAAAAATAGCAGATCTACAAGCTCGCAGTGCGGCACTCGGTGCCCGCTGTGAGCTTGCATATCTGCTATTTTTCAATAGCTAAAATAGGCCCTAGTAACTCTGTCCTACACCCCCCCCCCCCCCCTTGTGACGCCCCTGAAACCCCGTTATGATGATGTTCCCCCCTGACCCCCCTATCTCTCTGGTCAGCCTGCAGGCTATCCTGATGCATCTAATCTAAGGCCTCATCTCCTGCGTTCAGTGACAGATGGTGACCCCCCCCCCCCCACCCCAACACACACACAGTTTTATATTTTGACCCACCCATCTCCTCTTCTTTTCATTTTGTCTTCTACTCGTCTCTGCTGAACAGCTGTTTTTCCTTTGTTTAAACAGGTGAATCCTCCTGGAGAATTTATATCTCTTTTTTATCAGACACAGGGGCCGGGGATTTTCATGTGATTTTCATGAGGAAGAGGAGTAAAGAGGGAAGGTGGGGACATGCGGGGGAGACACCCTTGCATGTCCCCTCCTGTCCAGGGACGTGCAGAGAATGTTAAGAGAGGCAGGGGCTGAAATTTCCAAAAGGGCCTTTTGGTGGAAGCACCGAAAATAGCCGACCTCCAGGTCTGCTGACAGGCTGCGTTCAGACCAGGCTGCGTTCAGACCTTGTCCGGGAGGAAGCTGTTTACAAATCTGTTGGCTCTCCTCTCCTCTCCTCTCCTCTCCTCTCCTCTCCTCTCCTCTCCTCTCCTCTCCTCTCCTCTCCTCTCCTCTCCTGTCAGCAGTAGGTAAGCTGTATTAACCTCGCTTGGCAGTTATTAAAATGATCTATTTCCACTCCTCTCCTCTGATGCTTTCACTGCACAAGCACGCATGCACGCACTCACACACGGGCACACCCATGCACGAAAAAAAGTGCACTCAGACACAGACACAGCAGCACACACATCAGTGGCTGTGAACAAAGTCACACGGACGTCGGACGCGTATAGTGCACGCACACACAAATATACACGCACCAAACAAACAGACAAACAGCAGAATGCTGGTGATAAATTCAGGACGTCAGGTTGCAGTTGGTTTAATTCAGTCTCTGTGTCGTCTGGGGCAGATGAGCCCCCCCAGGATGATGCATAGAGGTAAATAAACGGGCCTAAATGAGCCCCTCCTGTCGCCCCCAGACCCTCCCCCCACCCCTACCTTTTAGCCTCAAGGCATCCTGGGAAAATTGACTGCACGCTAGATTTTCAAAATTAGGGCCTTAATGTTAGTCGGTTGACAAACTGCCACTGTGGAGTGTGCCGTGTGTGTGTGTGTGTGTGTGTGTGTGTGTGTGTGTGTGTGTGTGTGTGTGTGTGTGTGTGTGTGTGTGTGTGTGTGTGTGTGTGCGTGCGAGCGCGCTCGCTCCCCGGAATCACTCGCAAAGGATTAATCACCGATTTTCTCACCTCATTTTGCGTCTCCAGCATTTGCCGTACATAAAGAAATAGGTTAATAGCGTGAACAGTGGAGCATAATGCGTGCACTTTTAACCCCGGCTTTGCCTGCAGCCCTTTTACATTTACTGACATGATATCACCTGCGCCACAGTCAATCTAACTCACCATACATCATTACAATATGAATGTAAAAGAACAGTCAATCTAACTCACTATACATCATTACAGTGTGAATGTAAAAGTACAGTCAATCTAACTCACTATACATCATTACAGTGTGAATGTGAAAGTACAGTCAATCTAACTCACTATACATCATTACAGTGTGAATGTGAAAGAACAGTCAGTCTAAGACACCACAAATCATTACAGTGTGAATGTAAAGATTAAAGAACAGTCAATCTAACATATAATGATTACAATGTGAATGTAAAGAACAGTCATTCTAGCATAATTTCTATGTAGAGAACAGTGACAGTGCAGAATGAACTGTCCAGTTCCACAGACCTACATGACAGGACACCAATGCCTGGAATTCTATAGGGTCAAGGGTAATGGTGTCTACATGACACTGGCGTCTACATGACAAGAAGAGACACTGGTGTCTACACATTGACTAGAAAGAGACATGGGTGTCTACATACAGTATTGACTAGAAAGATACAGAGGAGAAAGTGGTTCGGTCAGCTGGGGCATTAAGGCCACTGTGGCTTCGGGGCATGGCATTTTTTGGAGGGCCACAAGGCCAAACTGAACCTCCTTGAAATATCTTCCCTGCATGACACTATGTGATCTAGAACAATGTAGTGATTTCAGTTATTTATTAGGCTGCCTGCAGCGATGTGTGACAATGTTTGTAATGGATCCTGTCGGACGCTTTAGCGGCTCGGTCGGTGATTTAACGGCCCGGTCGGACGCTTTAGTGACCCGGTCGCTGAAAACTACCGACCACGTTGCAACCCGGTTGTAGGTTGCTAAATTATCTCGCCCTCTCTCTGTCTGTTTGTCTGTCTGATAGCAGGTTAACTTGAGAACACATGGAAAGACCAAGCTCAGATTATCAGGCTGCCACCAAAACATGATTAACTCTGCTGGGCTTGAAAAAAAAGGGGAACAAAATCAAGGAATGTAGGGCCTGACACTGGTTCCCCTGACACATCACTGTACCATCACAGGTGACATCACAGTGAAGTCAGATACAGTACTCAGAGCAGGATCTCCATATATGGGTATAAACAGGTGACATCACAGTGGTGTAGCTGGTTCAGACAGAGATCTCCATGTATGGGCATAAAAGGGAATTGTATGTTGTGATGTCATGGGAACCACTCTAACAGATTCCCTTTTATGCCCATATATGGAGATCCCTGATGTCATCAATATTAAGCCCACATCTAACAGGACTTCATATGGGAATGCACATATGGAGGAGGACAGCCCATATCTGTGTGGCTGGTTCAGATGAATGGGCATAAGGGATTATATGATGTCAGATGTGATAGACGACGTCATAGGATTTTCACATAACGAATAACTGAGTAAGCATGTTTGGGGTCTCACAGCATATCTCCATACAGTACATGGATCTCCATATATGGGTAACTGGTTCGATATACCGGTACATCACTGGCCAGACAGCCAAGACATGGCGCGACCTCTCGTTTGCATGTCACACCTGAGGCGTCTTACTAGTACCGGTGTAAAAAACACACATCACAATGGGTCATTATTACCATTTACAAACAGATGAGGGGACTAGTACACATATCCACACAAACACACACAAACACAATGCCGTGGTTGTAGAGCTCGAAAGCCTCTACGGCACCTGGCAGTAGGCCTAACCACCGTGCATGTATGTGTGTGTGTGTGTGTGTGTGTGTGTGTGTGTGTGTGTGTGTGTGTGTGTGTGTGTGTGTGTGTGTGTGTGTGTGTGTGTGTGTTGGGGGGGGGATGCTGGTTGAGGACCTAACAGAGGTCGGGGGAGGCGGATGTTGGCCTGCCGGGACTCAGCGAGAGATTAACACCAGAGCTGGTCTCTGGACAGATGGCATTTGTCATCTCCCACTGAGAGAGAGAGAGAGAGAGAGAGAGAGAGAGAGAGAGAGAGAGAGAGAGAGAGGGAGGGAGAGGGAGGGAGAGGCTCTCCCCATTGGGATTTAGGGAGGTGAAGTATTGCTTGTTCACTGTGTATTAACCTCCTCCCTTTTCGTTCACCGTGCTCCCTCCCTCCTCCTCTTCTCGTTTCCAGCTAAACTTCAGGGCATTATGGGATAAAACTGGCTGAGGTTTGAGGAGGCGTTCTGCTGATTGTGTGCGTGAAGATCAGCCCTGTCCTGAACTCATCATCAGAGGTTATAGCTGCTTGTGTCTGACTTATAACGCCGTGTACGCGGAGAGGTTTTCTAGAGAAACCGTCAAAATAAAATGACGTGTCGTCCATTTAGACCAGTGGTTCTCAACCTGTGGTCCCCAAATTATTTTTGGGGGTCCCCAGGTGATTAACTTAATGTGCAACATTGTTTTCTCACTCAGCAGTAAACAAACCAACATAAAGTGTAAGTGTATAGAGAGTATATGCACATTTATAAAGTGACAATATAAGGACTTTTTAACTCATTGACTGCCACCATTAAAAGTGAACTATCAAGCTAGGTTGCCAAGCATTTCTTGATTTTTACCATGTTTACCATTTTTTTTTAAATTCTGTCTAATGATGACTATGTCATGCCATGGCCCAGATGAAAGAGGATAACTTCTAGTTTCCACAGAAAAAAGAATTATGTTTTTATCATGTACACTTCTTTAGTTATAGCCATTTGAAAACCCTTGTTTCACCAAAACCAAGCCCTCTCAGAATAACAACTGGAGAAAAAGACGTTTTTGTGAATGGTCTCTTTTCAAGCAAACAACTAATTTTTTTTACTCACAGCTCTTTATTTATTACATCAGATGCTTACTTTATGATTTGAAACAAAAAAAAAATTTCTTACAGTGTAATGGGCACATTGTCTGTCCGTCCGTCACACGTCACACTTTTGCACGTCACATTGTATCTCCGCAACCGTTGCCCCGATCCATGCCAAATTTTGCACACACACTCCTTGCCTGCCAACCTACAACCTCCACCCATCAATTCTCACATGCCCCTCTTCTAGCGCCACCATGAGGCCGATTCTTGCAAAACACATTTTTGGACACTGCTCCTACAATATTTGCCCTCAAATCACGCAAATCGGTACACAGTATGTCTACACTCATCTCATCAACATGGATATGTCCCATTTAGCGCCACCTTCAGGCCGATTTTTCAAAACACATTTTTGGACACTACTCCTACAGATTTTGCCCTAAAATCACGCAAATCGCTACACAGTATGTCTACACTCATGTCATCAAAATGGATCTGTCCCATATAGCGCCACCATCAGGCCGATTTTTTCAAACACATTTTGGGGGGACGATTACGCATCGCCTGTAGTGTGTATGCACACCACACCCATATCACTGGAAAGGCCTGCTCGCGCTCTTTCCGATACATCAAACTGGAAAATCTGTATCTTGTTCTATGGTCTAGTAAATGGCAACTTTATAAAGATTGTTTTTGCTATCAAAACAGCCTTTTTGAGTAGACATTTTGAGATAAACGACTTTTTAGTATAATAAATAGAATATCTATTCATTCTACTGTGAATATACCAACTTCCATATACGTATGGAAAGATCAATTCGCCCTCTTTACAAATCCGCCAAGTAGTAAGTTGCTATCATTTTCTATTGTTTAGAAATAGGGCTGTTTGTAGGCGATGTAATCACCAAAACAGCTCTCTGAATACATGTTTTCGAAAGGATGCTATCAAACATAACTCTTTTCAGCCTTCTATTTTTGGCTTCAATGATGCATCAGGCAGTATGTTTTCAACCAAATGGGTAAACAAATACGTGTTTTACAGACTTTTCAAGTATAAAGGCACATTTCAGCTCAATCCCTGAAGTTATGTGGACAATAGACCTAAGGGCTCTGATCCATAGCAGTGGATGCAGGCACGCCTGTCATCCACACGGCGGCGCTGTCTATCTCAGAATGCAATCTGATGCATGTCTTGAGTTTACAGCAATAAACACACGAGCACGCAACGTGCACGAGCGTGCACACACATCGAAAACAGTTTACGTTGTGTCACTGTCTCTCTCTCTCTCTCTCTCTCTCTCTCCCCCCCCCTCTGCAACGTGCAACAACATGCATGTGCACGCGAACATGGGCATGCGCACGCACACGTGCACTCTTACTCTTACTTACTCTTACTGTTTTCTTTTTTGTTTTTCTTTACATATCTACTGCATAGTACTGTGTTCTATTTGTCTGTCATTCAATGTTATATGAGATATATGGTTTACTATGGAAATAAGCCTAGTATTTTCATGGATCTCCTTTTAGTAGACCTTGTACCAGTGAACTGTACCATCATGAAACTGTACCTTTTCCTATGCAAACTTCTAAGTCTTCAATCAATCAATCAATCAATCAATCAATCAATCAATCTTGTATCACGGCTGTAAGGTTTATTCTAATAAAGTTGGGTCTAGCGGAAAAAAAAGAGAGAGAGAGAGAGAGAGAGAGAGAGAGAAATTAGTGGTCGAGAGACATAGAGAGTCTGCTACACACTCTCTCTCTCTTTTTTTTCCGCCAGAACGTTAGATTGGGTCTAGTGGGAAAAAAAGAGAGAGAGAGAGAGAGAGAGAGAAATTAGAGCAAGAGAGAGAGAGCAGTGTAACAGAGCGAGTGGGTCGAGAGACATAGAGAGTCTGCTACACACTCTCTCTCTCTTTTTTTTCCGCGAGAGGTAGAGAGACATATAGACACGGTGAGAGAGATCACTTTGAGAGAGAGGAAATCTAAGCAGGCTTCCAAGCTGGCTTGAGAGTTACCAAACAATGGTGGAACATTCGATGGGTTACTTTCAGAATAAAACACGATAAAACTATAACAATACCATGAGGATTACCAATGTTTCGATGTCCATCTCGCTGGATTGGTCAAACTGCGACGTCGGAGTGACTTTTATAGTGCTTGTTTGTTTTGCTGCGATGATCCACTAAAATGGAGGGGGTCCACAACCAGCTAAAAGGATTACTTTTCGATCTCCATCTCGCTGGATTGGTCAAACTGCGACGTCTGTTTTGCTGGGATGATATGCACTATAATGGACGGAGTTGCACCAAGCTAAAAGCTAAACAAGAGGCGTCAACTGGGTGAGTTGTGTGTGGGTTAGAGTTAGGGTGACCCAGTGCAGCAGGTCACAGCTTTTCAAGTGAAAATGTTTTTGATTCATGCAGAATGGTCTGCTTGAAGATCTGCTAGTTTTGTTTCACCACTGCTGCGGCCGCGCCGCGCTGTGTCGGCAGAACTGCAGCCGTGTCCTGATAAATGAGTTCACTTTGGGTCATGGGGACTGGGGAGGTCGATTTCTCCTTTGTTTTCAAACAAGCTGACTTTGATGTGTGATTTTTAACCACCCTTTTATCATAGCAACATGAAAATTTGTCACAGGCTAGGGGAAAGTGTACTTTTGCATAAACCTTGAAAACAGCCCCAACTCGTGAAACTCGGGCGTCGCAGCCTCAGACAATGGGAATAACTCGGGGAACTCGGGGCGGCGCAGTCAATGAGTTAATACCTCTAAAATGACAAATTAAACATTGGCCAAATTGTCAAATATTAGAGGCAGAAATTGTGAAAGAATTGTGCTCGTATTATTTTGGGAGTCGCGGCCTGAAAAGGTTGAGAACCACTGGTTTAGACACCAACAGCGTTTTAGGGGGTGAAACCACCTTTTGAGTGAAAATCTTTGAAGACACTCCGCTTCGCTTCTCCACGTCAAAGGACAAAACCTGGGAATTTGCGAAACGTGTGATGTCATGGATGTCATCGGCTCGCCGTGGAGCCAAGCTGCATTGGAGAATGTAAACAAAGCAAGTGCGACAGCTGTGATAGTTAGAACGGACGTGCGTCACTGGTAGGGATGGGACCAGTGTTCGAGTTATACTCCCAGAACTATGGGGGCCCTACATGGGGGGGGTGTCATGCACGCGTGCGAAGCGCGCGTGCACGTCTCGCGCGCGCGAAAATTAGCGGTTTTTCGCGGTTTTGATCGTGTTTTTATCGCATTTTATTCGGGTTTCCGCTGGGTTTTTTTTGCTAAACAATCGGGAACGGCACACTACACTTTCCCTTTGCCCCTTTCCACATGCACCAGCCAGCAAGATAGTCTATATAGTTATAGTAGATGGAATTCTTGGTACCAACACTCCAACAGACAGACAACACCAGTATCATATAATCATTCAGTTCCAAAAGCTTTTCAGTTATCTACTTAATTTTACACCACTGTACACCACAGCAAGCATTATGGTATTGCTTCCCAAACGTTTTAGCCCGTGAACCAAGAGAAACTAAACCCAAACAAGTAGAAGTGAAAATAGCCGATCTACAAGCTCACAAGGAGTCGCTTCGCGCTGCGTTGTGAACTTCTAGATCTGCTATTTTCAGGACCCATACAATGTGTCCACAACGCTAGCCAAAACAGTGTTAGCTAGACATCCAGTGTTGTACCCGAACGCGTTCAAAGAACGATCGTTCATGAACACGCTCATATTTTGGGCGAACGTGAACTGAACGTAATTGTTTTCGCTTGATGAACGATATTGTCGAACGCGGTCATTCTGACGCAGGCGGTCCGCGCCTCCGCGGTCGTCTGTCCTCTGCACCTCTCGTCTCTCTTTTCATTCACATGCTCCAATAGTAGGCACTGCACGCAGCTCCTCGTGAACGTTCCTCCGTTGATATGCGGTGCTGTCTGCACTCTGCTGCTGCACTGTGAATCTCCTCCTCGTCTCGCAAGCCTGACTGACTATACTTTGTCCTATGTGTGTTGCACGGCGAAAATAGCTGATCTGCAAGCTCACAACGCGTCGCATCCACGAGACAACGTGAGCTTGTAGATCAGCTACTTTAACCAACGCGGAAACATGCTGTGCACGAGAAACGTCTGCCTTCTAGTGGGGTTCCTTGTACATGTAATTTTTTGTTTTTTTTCTAGTGGGGTTCCTTGTACATGTAATTTTTTGTTTTTATTTCAAATGTGTGTTAAAGTTTCTTTCACTTCCAATTTGTAGATTATGGTCTATAGAACAATTTTGGTTAGAGTGTCAAGACAGTAGATTGAAGAAAAAAATATTTTTTGCCCTATTTCCAAAATGACCAAAATCGGAATTGTGTTTTTTGAACAATGTCTTAGTTTTCCCACAACTGCTGTGTAATATATTTGTATTGCTATATCAAGTCAATACTGTGTGGGGAATCAATTGGAGTCAAATATTTGTTTTGAATATTATGATATTTCACACAATGAGACAATAACATGGTTATTACATTCAGCCCTTCACAATAAGGGTGCAGGAAGACTGGGAACTAGGCAGTGGGCACATAAATATTGTCGGCACCTCAATGTTAAGTTGGATGAAATTATTGCTGTGTGTGGTTCTATATGGGCTGAGTCAATAATTTTGACAAATAATAGCATGCAGCAACGTCTAAACATTTATATATATATAGACCTTTATATATATATATTTTCATTTTTTTTTTTTTTTTTTTTTCTTTTTTTTTTGAATATCCAAAATTATAAAAGAAATATGGTTAAAAAAAGAACTAAAAAAGAACTATGTAGTTCATTTTGGGGAACCATGAACTTTAGTTCATAATGGGGAATTATGAACTAAAAATGAACTAGTTCATTTTAGAAGTTCTGAACTTGAACTTGAACTAGTTCGTTTTTAAAGTGAACTTTCCCAACACTGTAGACATCCATCATTACTCCAACTCTATTTAGCCACGACTCACTCACCAATTGTTGACAGAGTGACGATGAGACGAGCAGGACGATGTTTAATGCCTTTATAGCCTACATGGTCTTGTCTTGGTGTTCTGTTATATTCCTTGGCTTTATGCCTGTGTTGTTAATTTCACCACGAGTCCATCAGGGCGCAAGATACGCACTGACAACAGCGTGGACGAACATTAAAGGCTCGTCCTATGAAAGCCATTTCCTCTCTGCACAGAAGCGCATTTCAAAACAAGAGTCTTTATTTTATTTTTTTCATCTATACAATCGATCATTCAACATGTTTATTTTGAAATTGTCCTGGAAAATAGTAGCCAAATAGCACCTACATGCCACTGAGAGGTTACGTTTGTGTTGATGAGAGCCAGAGAGCGCAGGGGAGAAAAAAAAACACTTGGGAAAAAAAGAGACCCCATAGGGGTTTTTGACTATGGGGTCCCAGACCTTATCTATGGGGGCTAAGCCCCCATTGGCCCCCACATAACTCGAACCCTGGATGGGACGATATTAAAATGTCATATCACGATTATTGTGACAAAAGAAATCCCGATTTACGATATTATTGCGATAATCAAAAGCCATTATCCTGGGGTGGAACATTTGCCAAAAAAAGGCAAATCTACAAGCTCACAACGCGTCGCAACGCGACGCATTGTGAGCTTGTAGATTGGCTATTTTTTGGCAAAGACATTTGATAGAGAGTGAAAAAAGACTGTATCAAGTACATATATTATAAGTACCTTTAACCAATTATAGAGGGTTTAAATTATACCGGATATGTAGCTCGGCAAATAAAAGGTGAATTGATCCCAGTGCATGACGGAGGACGATATCACGATATATTAAATTTACACGATAAGATTATCGTGAGTGTTTTTTATCACGATGAACGATGATATCGTGTATCTTCCCATCCCTAGTCACTGGTCTATCCACCCCTTAGCTACATGGCATGCAAAGGTCCCCAATATTACCTTTTTACCAGACATTGTATATCCAAAAACTAAAGGTAGTCCAGAAAGCAGACAGATGTCTGAAATATATAGTCAGAAAATGTAAGTTAAACCATGTTAAACTATGTCAAATAATGTCATACTATAGGGGCACAGTGGCGCTGGGTCCTGGGTGTATAACCGTGTTGTGTTGTGTGTCAAGTTTTTATTGGTCACAGTAACACAGTTGATATCAAAGCTTGTAATTGGCTGCTTGATGTTTATTGTGTGTCCCTTTGAGACTTCAGATGCCTGATAAACAGCACAGAGAGAGAGAGAGAGAGAGAGAGAGAGAGAGAGAGAGAGAGAGAGAGAGAGAGAGAGAGAGAGAGAGAGAGAGAGAGAGAGAGAGAGGGAGGGAGGGAGGGAGGGAGAGAGAGAGAGAGAGAGAGAGAGAGAGAGAGAACAGGCAAGGTGGAGGTTGTTGTGCCTGCTTGCCAAAATAACACACACACACACACACACACACGGATGTGTAAAAAGACACACACACACACACACACACACACACACACACACACACACACACACACACACACACACACACACACACACACACACACACACACACACACACACACACACACACACACACACACACACAAGCTCTAATGCGTAAACACACACACACACACACACAGTTCAGCGTCTCGGCACACAGACTCATATTTCACAGACACAACGAGCGTTTTGCCGTATGGGCCTCTGTGATGAATTACACAACACATTCCTTATGGGACCTGTGTGTGTGTGTGTGTGTGTGTGTGTGTGTGTGTGTGTGTGTGTGTGTGTGTGTGTGTGTGTGTCGTGTGTGTGTGTGTGTGTGTGTGTGTGTGTGTGTGTGTGTGTGTGTGTGTTTGTGTGTGTGTGTGTGTGTGTGTGTGTGTTTGGGGGGGGCACCTGAGTTCCCAACGACAAATTGCCTTCACTGTCAGTTGGCCTGTGTTCTTCTGTTCTTATTGTGTTACTGGTGAACGTGCGCGTGTGTGCGTGCATACATGTGTGTGTCTTCACGCACCAGAGCACACGCGCGCGTGTGTGGTGGGAGGTTATTTCTCGCAGAGACATTTGGAGGGTGAAAAATGGCTCTAGGTGAGGGGATTCTCTCTCTCCATCTCTGCGGCCCCCCGGGGGGCCGACACAAACCTCCCACTAAGGTGATTTGGCCCCATCGACTCCAGCTCTGTACCTGTTTAACTGCCAGAGAAGAAGAGAGACAGCGAAGCGCCCGGGGGGGCAGCGAGCAGAAACAAGCTGCTCTGCTGCCTGGAAGGTTGCCAGTTCCATTCCCTGGGAAGTTCTGAGGAGAAGCAGCGCTCCCCCCCTCCACCACACACACACACACACACACACACACACACACACACACACACACACACACACACACACACACACACACACACACACACACTCTGACCCTCTGAGCCTGAGCATCAGCACCGGGGGGCTCCACGGGCGTGGAGTACAACCCACAACCCCCGGGGGCCTCTGCTCAGCCCCCTTGTCAGAGACGTGAGATTGTTTTATTGTCGAGTCAAAGACGGTTATTTTTAAGGCTCCTCAGCGTTATTGGAGAGAGCAGTGCAACAGCAGACATGAGGCGGGTTTGAACCCGCGAGGATTCACTTTGAACCCCTTGTCGGGTCTGCAGCTATTGGGACCGACAAGGATACACACAGTTCACCATCCTGCATGTGTTTATTCCATAGAGGGCACACTGTGGGGCCTACACACATTAGAGGTACCATACTGTAGCTAGGCCCATATATAGGGTTGGCCAATATACGTATATTATTGGCCGATATATGGGATTGGCCAATATATATATAGGATTGGCAGATATATAGAATTGGTTGATATATGGGGCCGATATTAGCATTTTGCCCCATATCAGGACTGGCGTCTAATAGTCTTGTGTAGCCAAACAACTATTCTGCAATCTCCGAATGCTATGCTTTCGGAGATTGCAGAATATCAGTCTGGAACTGCACCTCTGGAAATCTGAGTAACTGAAGCTGGCATTTCTGGAAATATATTTTAAAATATAATTTCTGATATCAATTTACAATTTACAATTTAGGCATTTAGCAGACGCTTTTAATCCAAAGCAACTTACAATAAGCAGATAATACATCACTATAATAAGCAAGAAAATGTCAGTACATCAACAGCAATAGAACAAATGCATAGGAATATCAATCTAGAAAAACAACAACATAGGTAGACCACGCACCTGAGCAGTAAAAATACTTTTCTAAAAACCTAATAATGCTATCTAGCTTCATGTATGGTCATTGAGGGAAGGGGAGTGTTACAGTAGTGCTATGGGTTTAGGAGGAGTCTGAAGAGGTGAGTCTTCAGTCCACGGCGGAGTGTGCAGTAGTTCTAAGGGGTGCATCTCTCCACTCCAACATGTCTCCTTTCCGACATGTCTCCATTCCGACACTAACCCTATCTCTAACCCAAACCCTAAACCGAACCCCCATGGGAGTGTCGCCACTCCGACAATAAGAAGTCAATTTCGGAGTGGCGACATGTCGGAATGGAGAGAGCCTCCCAGTTCTAAGTACTATTGATAAGCAGCAATATATATGCTTAAATATTTGTATTTATATTAGGAATGTGCACAACACGGAAGTGGGGAGGAGGCTTCACATCCGCTTCATCGCTTCTCATGCCGGATACTCATGATTAGAACCTCCTTCTCCCAGACTGTAAGATAAGATGGGAAAATTTGCAAAGTGTGGGAGACAACATTCTGGCCACATGAGACTAGGGGTCTATAGGACAGCTACAATGTTTTTTGTTTCTGTTTAATAATTAGGCATGCAGATTGTTAGTTTGTTGTATTTCTGTCAAAATTTTACATAACAGTTGAACAAACAGTACAATAAAAGCAACACTATTGCCCCTAAAAGCTGAAACTTATTATGCCTACCTTGTCATCTTTTTCAATTAATTGCCCATGTAGCAATAGCAAAAAGAAAACAAAAGAGAAAGATTAAATGTGCATGCATTTTGGAGGCCTGGAGGAATATGTCAAGCACTACTCTTAGTAAATAGAGAGTTTAAATTGATTGGAATGTAAAATTGGTGAAAAAATAAGCGTGTCTGTCAAGAATGAAAGACACGTGCACACAGTGGCATCAGAATATATATGATACCGAGTTCATTAAATGTCTTCTAAATCCTAACAGTTTTCTGAAACACACAAACAAAAAAAGCATACCGGTATGTTTCTATTCTATTAGCGGTGCTCAAACTTGTTCATGTCAAGGACCCCCAAAATCATTTGCATTTGGCCAAGGACCCCATCTCAAAATATGTTGTTCCAGCTGCATGCAGGCAGGCAACAAAATCCTTTTTTATTGCAGGTCAGTCCCTTTTGTTTCTATTCTTAAACTTAAACTCGGGTAATTTTAATACCGCTTCTGTGAAGTCTGTTAAATTACTAATAATGGGTGATGTGTTGTTTGAAAACATTTAGATGGAACTGAAAGTTAAACTCCACTTTCTTCATTTGTTGCCTCGAGTTCTTTTTCTGCAATAATATTTTGAGGAAACTGTCATCATCATCTCAGATGAATAGACACGCAAACGCACACGCACACGGGCACACGCGCGCACACACACACACACACACACACACACACACACACACACACACACACACACACACACACACACACACACACACACACACACACACACACACACACACACACACACACACACACACACACACACACACACACACACACAAACAACTTCAGTTTGAGACTTCATGGGATTCGGGTTTTTGATGTTGGGTGAAATTACGTTAACCTCTCGTGAGCCTTACACTTGTCAATAAAGAGCGATCGGGGCGATTGAGTCGTCAGAAACACTGTCACAGCGTAGAGTCCTGAGAATAATACAGTTGAAAAGATGTGTTTGTTAATTTGCGAAAAAAGGCTTTATTTCTTTTTAATGTTCTCTGCCTTCACGCCTCTTGACGGACGAACCCCAAAAGAGTTTGATGTTACAGTGTGAGGTGGGAGCTGATTAGATGGGATGGATCTGATTAAATCCTCCTTCATCCGTCTCTCCCATCGTCTTTTAATATGCAAATCGTAGGTACGCAAAGGCCTCTGATGCTTATTATTTAAGAGCTGTGTCCTCGGGCAGTATCCGTGCTCTGGAGGGACTTGTCTGTTTTTACTGTGAAATAAATAGTTGTTAAAGAGGGAATCACAGGAGTTTCAGCGTCTCTTTCAGAAGATGAAAAGATTAATTGACATGGGTAACGTATTTGCCGGTGCCGTTTTCTTAACCGTATCAGCTGTGTTTGGATAAATAAGAAAGGAACAAAAAGGGGGGAGAAAAAAATAACGTGATTTCAAACAAACCATTGGAGTAGAGAGATGGGGTCTTCCACAGGGGACTCGTGGAATATTCAAAAGGTATTAGATCTGTGATAATATTCAAATTCCTTTTTACTGTTCATAATGGCTCTTGTCCTGAGGTCAGTCCATTTGCAATTATCCGATATTAGCCGAGTCCTCTGAGGTATTTATAGGAGTGGTGATTTGAATAAGTGGAGAAGAGGCTGAGCGCTGTGGACCAAGGACGTGCTGGCCATTGGGAAAAGCGGGACAACTCCCGAACGGCCGGTTCAGGCCGGCCATTAGGAAAAAAAATAAAATAAAATGTCGGCCTTCGTTCCATTTTGGGGGCTGGGCGGCCAACAAAGTAAATCGTCACTGTCGGGCAGAAACCTCGTATCTCCAAGTTTCAAATGTGTACATTTTTTCGCAAAGCAAAGCCCTGCTTCATCATACAATGCCGTCGCACAAAAGTAGTGAAAACAGCAGATCTACAAGCACACAACGCCTCGCGGTGCGAGGCGTTGTGTGCTTGTAGATCGGCTGTTTTCACTAGTTTAAATAATTTTTAAAATGATAAATACAGTACAAAACAAACGGTTTTGGACATACAAGGTTTCTACCCAACAACGACTAAATATAACTCATGTAATTGGCCCACTGGCTTGTCACTTTGTCACACATTTTTGAGTAGCAGCAGCGCTATAGAGAGAGAAGAGGCTGAGCGCTGTGGACTGCAGACGTGCTCTTCCACTGAACATCCTGTCTTTGTCTGCCATATGGACAGCAGAAGAATGTGTTCTTAAAGAGGAATGTTGCTCTTTAAGACATGCCACGTGTCTTAAGAGACATGTTTGTCTCCTGGTCTCGGATATCCCAGTCAAGATATACCGTAGCCTACTGTATGTGACTGAAGGCCAGAGTGAGCATATCTATACTATAATTTTGCGAATGTCTGAGTGAGTGAGTGAGTGAGTGAGTGAGTGAGTGAGTGAGTGTCTGTCTGTCTGTCTGTCTGTCTGTCTGTCTGTCTGTCTGTCTGTCTGTCTGTCTGTCTGTCTGTCTGTCTGTCTGTCTGTCTGAAACAGCGTTTCTCCTCAGTGGCTGGAGCAATTGATCTGAAATCGCATCACCATTAGCATATGAACACACCTAACATAACTGTGAAGCCCGTTTGTCACTTTCACAAATCGTATGCTGTATATTAGCATTTTTATGGTGCACAGCCTGTTCAGCTCAGCCTGTTGTCAGGGTTACGGTCCGTTCCTCCAGGCCATGGGATCCCATAGCCCCACACACACCTCTCTCACAGTTAGGAATGTTGCAGTGAAGAGTCTCTCTCTCTCTCTCTCTCTCTCTCTCTCTCTCATGCATGCACCGGGTCATCTTCCAACGGGTATGGAAAAAATCACACCCGTGTGAACTGAGCGGTGTATCCATCATAAATATACACTCCTCCATGGGCTGCTCCTTACATTATGATGCTCCCACATATTCTCACGCATGCACCAGTTACAGTAACTTGGAGCACATATCTTTGAACGGGTAAGGTCTAGTTATTATAAAACAGGGGTCTTCAACGTTTTCAGGCCAAGGACCCCTTAGTTGAGAAAGAGAGAGAGAGAGGAAGCAGGGACCCCCATTGTTTGACGGCACAATTATCAGTGTATTTTGGATTCATGTCAATTTGTGTTTTCATATATTTAACCACTTGAACAATCAATACTTAAAACATTTATTTGACCTTTCACTCTGTAGTCTGCTCTTTTTCTCCACTACACCAAACCTCTTTGCCGAAAATAGACGATGGCTAAAGTTCTCAGAATGTGGACGCTAGGGTTCAAGTTGTTAATATAAAAAAGGAGGGAAAAAAGCTTTTATCACACAAAGATTTTGCCGGACCCCCTGTGGAAGACCCTTGATATAAAAGAATGAAAGAAGCAAAGAAAGACAGTAAATCTACTGCCACAGAAAAGACAAACAAGCAATACGAAAATCGCCAGTGAGTAATTTGCATTAAAACGTATATGGGGGTGCCGATGATTCCCGAACCTGGCGCACCTTTGCTCCGTGTTATTCTCCAACTCACTCCCTTTTTCCTATTAGTCTCACTGTACAGTACCAAATAAATCCTGAATAGCCCCCATAATAGCTTATAAAAACAACATCCCTAACTGTCCACGTACAGTACCTCATCCATCAGATTGATGCCTTTATTGCCATGTGTAAACGTTTTACACATGGGTCCAATAGTAGATGTTACTGTACATCACTTCAGTGTGAGGAGTATTTCTAGGCTATGTACAGTATATACTAGGATTTAGTGTTTACCTTTTATACACAATGAGTAGGAGGCTGCAGTGAAATAGGGCAGCATTTACAGGGATATTTCTTTTATGAACACCCTGAACAGATTTGAATTTGATTGATTCAGTATTTAGATATTTGATGTAATTGTTATCAGGCCCTTCAGGCCCAGGGCCTCTTCCCATACACACCCATTGTAACTTCAAACTCCATTTTAATTAATCAAAAACACCTGTATTTTTTATATTTTTTATTGCATTACATTTTTTCCATTTCCCAAAGAATTGTTCAAATTAAATGAAAAACGTTATCGAGAAAACACGTACAGTATTAGGATGGTAGTATGAATCACCAGAATAAAAGACGGGTATTTTTGATGAATTTATCATGGTTAAAATGGAGTTTGAAGTTATGGGAGGCGTCCTGCAAGACGAGGGATAACATTTACATCAAATATCTAAGTATCGAATCAATCAAATTCAAATGTGTTCAGGGTGTTCATATAGCAGGTCAAATAGCATTTGACCTGGTGGTGACACAACAGGTCCATCGGGGTCCTGCTTCAGTGAACTGAGAGAGTTGTCCTCGCTCGCAAATAATCGATCGCAAATTTCAACTAGAGTTGAGAGAAGGGGGGGGGAAAAAAGACGTATACAAAACCTCCAACCCAGAGCTCGCCTTCAACACAACCCTCGTTGTTCCCTGTACCACAACTCCCTGGAGAAGACCTTTGTCTGGTTCGAAACGTTGGTTTGTGTGGCATGAAAATACAGTTTCATGGCTGTGAACAGTATACAGTCCTTTACTTATTTAACCCATTTAGAACGGATACACATGATTGTGTATCATTATTTTATGCTTTAACTATTGAAAAATAGCAGATATACAAGCTCACAGCGCGGCACCGAGTGCCGCGCTGCGAGCTTGTAGATCTGCTATTTTTGAAAAAAAAAAAACTTGAAAATTAGAATTTTGACCCGATTTTATAAGTGTCTTTTGAATCCTTCTAAGGTTTTTTTTTGAAAAACCTATGTTTCTATAATGTCAGCAATCTGGCCAGCCATCGTCAAAGAAAAGGTCCTTTTCACTTAACTGGAGCTCAGTTAGTCTGTTCTTGAGAGACTACTATGTCAGTGGTTCTCAAACCTTTTCATGTGAAGGACCCCTGTAAAAAAATATTCATATCTCAAAATATTATAGTTCCAAGGACCACACAGAAGCAAAATTTGAGTTACAAACGTTCGCTCTAAAAATACATATATTCAAAGATTTGCACACATTTTCACAACTTTTTCAAAAATAGCAGATCTACAAGCTCGCAGCGCGGCACTCGGTGCCACGCTGTGAGCTTTTATATACTATTTTTCAACAGTTAAAGCAGTCAATAATTCTAGGCCTAAATTAAAGTCCCCTGTATTACAACTGACACCCCCCCAAACAAACAAAAACAGCAACACCCCTCACCCCTCTCACAAGGCACTCCGCACAGCCTAAGCCGTGTGCTTAAAGTGCTGTAAGTGCAGTTTGACCTCTTGCGTGCATAAGGTCGGTGTTGCTGCAGCAGCGGTCCTACTGTGCATCTCTGCTGGCGTGGTTAGAATTCAGCAGATCTCCGGTGCACTCGGACTAGAGGCACCTTTTGATTTGAACGGAGCCCACAAAGAGCTCCGTTGTGGGGCTGAACTCTTGACTGCGTGGGCTGAGGCAGGGCCAACGCGCTCCGAGGAGATGGAACAGCGGAGGGTGGAATACTTGACATTTCTCCACCATGACGGAAGCGATACGGCTCTCATCTCATTATCTCATGTTGTCTCTCTCTCTCTCTCTCTCTCTCTCTCTCATTTGCTATCTTTTTTGTAATAAGGTTACAAACAGGAAGTTTTTTTTTCCCTTCATTTCGTGTAGAAACATTTCGACAGCTTGGCACAGATAGGAACTAGAAATGCACTCTGTCGAGGTGCCAACTTCACTGCTTCCAAAAAACGCTTCCACCACTGTCATCACCGCTGGCGATGCCAATGACATCATCACTGGCATCACGAGGAATACTGGTCCCTCACTGCCTGTTAATGATGACGTTGCCAGAGATGCTGGTACCTGATTCGGCTTCTTAAACAAGAGAGGACACAGACGATCGCAGTACTTCTTGCGCGCTCTGCTTGCGCAAGTAACAAACATAATATGTATCGTAATAATCTACTGTACAAATTGCCACGCATGCAGCTGGCATACATTGAAGTAAAGGACAATTCCGGTCCAAAATGTCTATTACCTTTAAATGTAGGCTACTTACTTACTGTATTTGGTCCCCAAACTGATGGGCCAGGTGTTGTTTTTTCAAAAGAAGCAATATATACAATTTTTGCTCAATCTGTCCTACCCAACCAGGGTTTCAGACAGGAGCGATCAGATACATTTATCTAGTTCAAATGTACATTTTTACGCTACATGCCATAACAATTTATACGATCGCTCCTGTTAAAGCAAAATGAAATATATTGCATCTTTTTGAAAAAAAGAACACTTGGACTATCTTTTGGGGGACCAAATAAGTAATGTTAGTGCCTTTTTGGCCGAAATTCTCCTTTAACATGCAGTAGTAACACCATACACACTGACACACATGCTATAGGGACACTACACCTCACATAGAGTGAACTAACAGCACATTGATACACATATCACAGACTCGAACAAATTGACGGTTGCCCGCGATTTATGCCTAACGGTTATGTCTCTGTGTCAATGTCGCCAAGACAGATTCCTGCACAGTGATTTAGCCTGCTGTATAAATAGATAGTGAAAACAAGTGGGCCTCTGCAACGGTCTAATGAGAACAACTTGAACGCTCATAACACCTGGTGGCACAACATCTGGATCCATAAGGCCTGGTGCCAGCTTGTTAATTCTCACCAGATTGAGAATCACTTTTAATCGCGAGGCATTATGAATGCACAGGAATTCATCTTGATGACATTGGTGCAGACATACTGACAGCTTACACACACTGCTAGTAACACACACACACTCTAATGCGTGCACAGTTCAGGGATGAGAGGAATTTGCAAATCCGAAAGTATTGTTCAATTATTCGACACAATCATTTATTTTTGGAATTAATAAGCCTTGATAAGCAATGTGGCCCATAGGGCGGGAGCCTATACTCCTAGTCTATGTAATGTGATGCAGCTTAATGTAAAAGTATTCTTCTACCTGGACATGCCACTAGTATGTCGCAGCTGAGACTTACCCCGTAAATAAAACCTATTTTTCTTTCTATATTCGGTCTCTTTCCGGTCCGAAATGCAAATCTTTCGTCGGACAGCTGTTTCGACTTTCCGAAACGGAAGTGGGGAAGGTGGGGCTTCCGCTTTCCCCCTTTACTCATCAACAGAGCTTCCGTGGTGGCAGTTGTTGATGACATCATAAATATGTTCCTAAGAATCCACACTGATTTCAGAGCACTCTGGTGTTTATGTCACAGAGCGATCTTATATCAGTTAATTCACGAACGGTCTGAGTAAATATTCGTCATCTAACATCGCCATTTCTGTCTTCACAAAAAATATTTCGAACGTTAATTCATTCCATTCAGAAACATGACTATAACGTGTTTCATTACACGTAGATTTACGTTGAATACTATCTAGAGTAGCAATCAAGTTGCAATACTGAACTCTTGTCTTGTCCAATAGAATCACTGTCTTTCAAAAAGGGAGCTAGCACGTGAACCACGCAGACCTGCATCCCCTCACTGCTACCAGGGGTGTCGCACCAAATTCTGGGCCCTGGGTATAGGATTCACTGCAGGCCCCCCATGAATGTTCTTCATAGGGGGAGGGGGTTTAATCCATTTAGACTAGGAACGCAATTTTACCCATTATTTTGTGCTTTAACTATTGAAAAATAGCAGGTATACTTGTAGATCTGCTATTTTTGAAAAATCGTGAAATAAAGTCTTTGAATATTTCAAATACTTCAAAGGTTTTTTGAAAAACCTATGTTTCCATGTCAGTGGTCCTCAAACCTTTTCATGTGAAGGATCCCCAAAATTATATGTATTTGGCCACGGACTCCCATCTCAAAATACTTCGTTCCAGGGACCCGCCAGAAGCAAAATTTGAGTTACAGATGTTCGCTTAAAAACATATTCAAAGATTTGCACACATTTTCACGACTTTTCAAAAATAGCAGATCTAAAAGCTCGCAGCACGGCACTCGGCACAGCTTGTATTATCTGCTATTTTTTCAATAGCTAATGTAAAATGATTAAGGCCCCTACACCTTGGGCCCTAGTAATTCAGTCCCACTTTCCCCCCCCTTGTGACGCCCCTGACTGTTACACTCAAATACTCCCCCCCACCCCTCACCCAGCATTTTCTGAAAAGCCCCCCTGTGCTTCATATGATGATATGAAGCTGCGTTATATATGTGACCTCAAAACCGCTTTGGAACTGTTGAAACGAGAGGAGAGGGGATTGTGTGAATAAAGAGAGAAGAATACATTCTTATTGGGGGGGGGTGAGAGAGGGCTGACAATGAACCAACCCACCCACCCACCTCCCCCCCTCCTCTCCCCCCTCTCTCTGCCATGGAGGAGGAGAGAGAGAGAGAGAGGGGGGAGAGAGGGGTTTGGGCATTGAAGACGTGTTCATCTCTCGTTACATGGTTAATGTGTGTGATTTAAGGGGGAATTATGCACATCTCAATGCTCCTATAAATGACATTATTCATGCACAGGTGCTGCACTAAGCCGGACCTGAATGATAATTAAGATAATCTTTCTCCTCCCCGCGCCCCCCCCCTCGGCTCGCTGCTAGAATCCTCTCCCCCTTTTTTTCTCACGAACACACTTTGTTCAGGCAATATCCCCCCGTGTCAATACCTCGCCAGGCTAACTCCCCCCGCTCTCTCGCACTCTCCTCCATTGTATCACATTGTCTGATCATCATTCAGCGCTGCGGTACGGACACCGACCTCTGTTTAAAATTGTTTATTTGTATTTATTTCTTTATTTTAGTTTTTTATGAACGAGTCAAATTCAGGGAGGAAGACAAAGAAAGAAAGCAAGCGAGAAAGAAAAAACATTACAGCACAGGAGAGAAACCTCCTCATTCCCCAGGGAAAGTCCTCTTCGCTGAACAATTAACACAAGCTCTGCTTTTTCTTTTCTTTTTTTAACATACAAGCAGTGGTGATAAGTAACTAAGTACATTTACTTAAGTAATGTACTTAAGTGCACTTTTGAGTAATTTGTACTTCACTCGAGTATTTCCAATTTTCAATAATTTTTCTTCTACTCCACTACATCTTGAATCCAAAATTATTGTACTTTTACTCCACTACAATCATTTGAAAACTTTAGTTACTAGTTACTTTGTAGACATAAATTGTAATATTATAAAACATACATGAACCACTTTAGGCCTATTTTATACCTTGGCTATTTGAAAATAGCAGATCTACAAGCTGAGCTTGTAGATCTGCTATTTTCAAACATTTTGTACTTTAAGTACATTTTAATGCCAACACTTTCATACTTTTACTCAGGTAAATTTTGAAATCCGGAATTTTACTTGTAGCAGAGTTTTTCTATATTGCAGTATTGATACTTTTACTTAAGTAAGGTATGCAAGTACTTTTTCCACCACTGCATACAAGTGAATTAGTAGGTTAGTTTTAAGTAAGGTATGTGAGTACTTTTTCCACCACTGCATACAAGTGAATTAGTAGGTTAGTTTTAGTAACTATGGCTTATAAACTGTAGTATTGCTGCTGATATAAAGGCATTTAGTTGAAGGTGACAGACCATAACATTTTGTTCCAGAAACTCCGTTGCAACACAAACAACTGAGGGATTCCAGCAATCAGTGCTTGGATCTGTTGGCTTCACAACACATTTGTGACACATTTAATTCACATTCTTCACAGTCTGACTGCAGGCCTATTATATTATTGTACGCCTCTTGGTGCCAAATCTTGAAAAAAAAAGCAAACAAGACTAATAACTTGAACGATGCAGTACTTTAAACAAACAACCCGAAAAAATAAAACAAATAAAAAAATCTAACAACCAAGTAAATAAATACGCTGGCATAGTTGGTGTCTCACGCCTTCAGGGTTGATGCAGATGTGAGTGAATCCAGATCCAAGTGTCTTCACTGATAAACTTCAGGCGGTGTATATTTTTTCCCTTCTTTTTTGGGGAGGGTGGGATAAGGGTAGGGTTGCAAACTAACTGTAATTCAAATAAGGTGATTTCTAATAAAAATAAGGAATGTCAAGGAAAAAAAGTAAAATCTCAATGATGTGTAGTTTTTTGTATCGTGAGGGTGGTGAGTACCACCACTTGTTGCGACCATCAGGTCTCAGTTACAATCACCAGTAAGACTCCCTAATCGGAAGACAAGCGACCGCCAGGTCGCATGTAAAAATCGTCATGATGGTGGCGCTAAATGTGACAGATCCATGTTGATGACATGACTGTAGACATACTGTGTACCGCTTTGCGTGATTTTAGGGCAAAATCTGTAGGAGCAGTGTCCAAAAATGTGTTTTCCAAGAATCTGCCTGATGGTGGCGCTAGAAGAGGACCATGTGAGAAATGGGGGATGGAGGTAGTGGTTTGGCAGGCAAGGAGTGTGTATGCAAATTTTGGCATGTATCGGGGCAGCGGTGGCGAGATATGAGAAGGGCAAAAGTGTGGCGTGTGACGTGTGACTGACTGACAGACTGACAGCTGGTGGAGGTTTTGATAGAAACTGTGACCTAACGGTCGCAAAAACCTCCACCGGCTGTCCGTCAGTCTGTCCGTCACGTCACACTTTTGCCCTACTCATATCTCCGCCACCGCTGCCCCTATCCATGCCAAACTTTGCACACACACTCCTTGGCTGCCAAACCACAACATCCCCCTCATTTCTCACATGGCCCTCTTCTAGCGCCACCATGAGGC
Organism: Nannobrachium achirus; assembly: GCF_963921795.1. Taxonomy (NCBI): domain Eukaryota; kingdom Metazoa; phylum Chordata; class Actinopteri; order Myctophiformes; family Myctophidae; genus Nannobrachium; species Nannobrachium achirus. Next base: position 25,271,216 of record NC_137831.1, on the reverse strand, counting down.
CGATTCTTGCAAAACACATTTTTGGACACGGCTCCTACAGATTTTGCCATAAAATCACGCAAATCGGTACACAGTATCTCTACAGTCATGTCATCAACATGCATCTGTCCCATTTAGCGCCAACATCAGGCGTTTTTTTTTTTTTTTTTATACATTTTTGGACACTGCTCCTACAGATTTTGCCCTAAAATCATGCAAAGCGGTAGGTACACAGCATGTCTAGAGTCATGTCATTGTCCCATTTAGCGCCACCTTCAGGCCAATTTTTACATGCGACCTGACGATTGCTTATCTCCCGATTAGGGAGTCTTACTGGTATACTCACCACCCTCAGTGGCAGTAAACAGCCCACGCACGGAGGGCAGAAGCAGCTGTATTGTCTTAACGCCGCCGTCCTGTTTACAGGCCAACGCCAGCGTTCACTTCAGTTTGCTTTTGTCTGAGTTTAGTTGTTTTTTTCTTAGTTTTTTCGTTGTGTGCCTCGCTCCCCTCCCTCCCTCCCTCCATCCCGTTGGCGTGTTTGTGTTGCATTCTGCGGAGGTGGAAACAGCCCCGTCTGTGGGCAGCGTTGCCAGATTTTGGGAGAGAAATAAGCAGACATGCAAGGGTCAATGAAAATTATCCCAAAAGAAGTGATTATAGGCCACATGATCACGCATGCACACACACACACGGACGCACACACAGTTTCACCACTTGAACCCTACATACATCGGCAATTTTCAAAAGAAATCTCGTAAAAAAGGGAAATATTGTGAATTTTTTTTTAAACACAAATCTTGCTTTGGGGGTCCCTGGCACAAAAAATATTTTCAGGTTGACATGAAAATGTTTGACAATGACTGGTTTTAAACTACTGCAGGGACGTTCAGAGAATATTAGAGAGGCAGGGCCTGAAATTTCTAAACGGGCCTTTTAGTGGAAATATCGAAAATAGCAGACCTCCAAGCTCAACGCGTCACGCTGCGATGCGTTGTGAGCTTGTGAGGTCGGCTATATTCACTGCTTGATACCACGCTGAACTAAGCATAATCAAGTGAATTCTGGAGATGTGGCGTAACGGCATGGATTTCTACACAGAGATGGCAATTCTTTCAACATAAGCTGCTGTATTCAAGTTTAGGAGAGTTTGGACAAGGCAATTCTCTTGAATGCTGCCTTCAGGTATGGCACGGAAAGAGGACATTTTCAGGTTTCACCATATAGTAAAAACTGCATTCATGATCTGGAGAGGGCACTTTTTTACAGACGGATAAAATGGCAGGGGCTTAAGCCCTCTTTGATGTCTAAGTGCCCACGTGTCTGACTGTACCAATATTTACAAGCGACTTTACAGAAAGAAAACAAAGGCCCAAAGTCACTTATAATAATCAGACTTGGCAACGGTGCCTGTGGGCCGCCATGGAGGACAGCTGGTTTTCATTGGCGGGGCCTTCTGCCACACCCTTTCACTTTAAATAAACACACTGATGTACAGTATGCATGCCAGACGCAGGTCACACAGGATCTGCAAAATAAGCCACGAGAGCTCGCTTCTGAGCCTTCTTGGACCGTGCCAGGTGGGCGTAACCTGTCTTTTTTAAGTTCTTTTGTTTGTGGAGTCGGGACAATTGAGATTAACCCTCAAATACCGGGAACGGGCCGAGTGCCCCACAGCGAGCTTGTAGATCTGCTACTTTAAAAAAAAAAAAAAAAAAAAACGAGAAAATGTGTGCTTTGAATATCTTTGACTCAAATCTTTGACCCGACTTCTAAACCTTCCTCTAAATCAGTGGTTCTCAAACTTTTTCATGTCAAGGACCCCCAAAATTACATTTATTTGGCCACAGACCCCCATCTCAAAATATGTTGCTCCAGGGACCCCCTAGAAGCATAGATTTGAGTTACAAAAGTTTGCTTTGAAAACTATATATATTGAAAAATTTGCCCACATTTTCACGATTTTTCAAAAATAGCAGATCTACAAGCTCGCAGCGCGGCACTCGGTGCCGCGCTGTGAGCTTGTATATCTGCTATTTTTCAATAGTTAAAGCATTCGATAATTATAGGTCTAAATGGGTTAATGTGGAGTGAGTTGTCGATCACAGAAAAGTATACTTAAATGATCTTTCAACCGCCCTCCGGTTGAGTGCCCAACGTTTCTCTCTGTTGTGGGTAAAAGTCCTACACTCATCTGGAGTTCCAGGGTACATTAAAAGAAACACTCTAAATATTTTCAAATTATGTTGGGTTCTAGATAATAACATGCTGTCTGCTTCCGTCTTATATCCGTCTGATTCAGTAATATCTTGTTGTGCTACATGTGTGATGTAATAGGGCGCAAGTTTTTAAACTGTTCCTCGTTTTAACAGGGAGGGACCCCTTGGAACTGCCTCAGGGACCCGACTTTGAGACCTGACTCAAATAAGCCACTGGGCTTAATAGATACTATGAGGTGATTGCGTCGCAATTCGATACAAAATAAAACGATACGATTAGATTTTAGCAGTTTTCATTTCAATATACTTACATTTTTTAAGTTAACAACGATATTTCGATACAGTTACTATATTGTTACACCCCTAATTACCCAGGACAGCCATGAAAAAGTGAATTAAAACAACATTTCCTGTGCAAATGACAGTGAATGGTGTACATGTGAAGCATGCCTTGGGGCTCTGGAGTGCCCTGGAATGTCTTTAATAAGGGTGTGAAACGCCGCTACAGCTCAAGTTTTAAATAAAAATGAACCAAAGGTTAGCCTTAAACACAATCCCTTCATCTACACTTCTCATTTGGATTTTGTACTTTGCGGATCTTAAAATGCGCATGTGCGTGCCTTGAAGAGACAAGATTGGAATTGTAACATTAACAATTTGTAGCTGATAATCTTTAGCTGTAGCTGAATTATCTTTGTGGGGTTCCCTCCCCTGATTGGATATCCCAACTAGGGATGTGACGATATGAAAATGTCATATCACGATTATTGTGACAAAAGAAATTGCGATTTACGATATTATCACGACAATCAAAAACCATTATCCTGGGGCGGAACATTTTCGATCAGAGCAAAAATGAAGCTTTTTCAGCCCTTGTATGGGTGTCGGCCATCATTGTTTTAATGGTACCCAAGGAAGGCTATTGGCTGCAATCGTCACATGCAACTGCAGGGATACTTGGGTAAATGTGTTAAGCCTGCCGAAAAGAAAGCACACGAAGAAGAATCATCAAGCCAATGATCACAAGCCCCTCTTACAGCAAGCCCTGCTTTTACATCAATTATAAAATAAATGGGACCATAATATGGAAAATATTATTTTCACAAAACGCATATCATGGTGATTGAAACAAGGCTTTAAACTAGCGACAGGAACCATAAAGTATTCATGACGATGTTTATTAAGGTAAGAAAATCAAATGTAAAAGTATGTGTGAAATGAATGGAATCCTATGGAGAACATATTGCTTTTGGCACCAGAACAGCACAACTAGCGGCCAAACACAGGAACTTTTAGTTCTGTGTTTGCTTCATGTTAAATCCGGACAACTGGACCCCTGGCGTAAACATGGCCTGTATGTTAGAATAGCAATCAGGTGTATAATTTGATTACAGGTACACTATAGGCTCACTCTTATAATTGCAGTAAATCACATTTTGTCTTTGAACAATTTTCTCTGTTAGGAAAAGTCACAGGTGTTACATTGTGTGTCATCTGTAGCGACACACATATTCAGGTGGCGTCATTGTTCTCCTGATGGCAGCGAAGCACACGATGGATCTCAGGGTTCTCTTGTTGATTGCAGCTCTCGGCTTCCTCCGGCTGTGTTTGTGTCTGTTTCATTTTGTTGCTGTGTAAAGCGCAGTTCTTTGCTAATTGTGGGCAATTTGGAGGCCCTGCTTGAATAGCGACAGGTGTCACAGTGTTTGCGGCCGGGCTGTGCGGGGAGACGGAGGATGATGGCAGCATGTTTGCAGAGAGTGAGTCGCCTCCGCGGGATAATAACGACGATTCATTTTGAGATGCCAGAATGTATGAAAATCGACAAACGTGCGACTTGTTCAGCCTTTTGCCATTCCTGTCGAATCAGCGCACGCGCATCTCAGGACAGGCGTTCACCTGCCTCCGCTTACTCACTTTGATCTCCCCGGGGAAAGGGGTTCATGTGCATGTGCACGTGCCCCCCCCCCCCCACACACACACACACATTCAACACTCCATCTCTCAGGCAACAAAAGGGTTTGAAGGTGTGTGTGTGTGTGTGTGTGTGTGTGTGTGTGTGTGTGTGTGTGTGTGTGTGTGTGTGTGTGTGTGTGTGTGTGTGTGTGTGTGTACACTGTACACCTATCATTTTCAATCACCCTATTTCTAAGATCACTCACAAATGAATCAACAGTGGATCCAAAGACAGCGAGAGAGAGAGAGAGTGAGAGAGAGAGAGATGGGGTCTTTGTTCCTTGAGATCTCTTTCAGAGAGCTTTTAGCCGTTCCGTCTTCAGTGAAGCATCCAGGATGTTCCTGATGTTTCCTTGGCAGGGAAATAGGTAAAAATAGAAGACGCTTCATCTGGTTTGAGTTGTGAGGCACCACAATACTTTACTGGTGGTTTCTACCCACGTTTTCTTTTTTTTTTTATCTTCTCTCTGTCGTTTGGCGGTCCTGGGCCCAGCGCCTGTTACTTCTTATTCTTCTGCTGCCTTATTTCTCTCTTTTTTTTCCCTCTCTTTTTTTTTTTTTTTTTTTTTTGATTGAAGCTCAAACGGACCAGGAAATGCAAATAATCCCTGGGTTTTTTTTGGAGGGAGAGAGGGTGGCGTGACGTGATTGCGGGGGGACGGGCGAGGGGGGCGACGGGGAGGAGGAGGCTGGCTGAGGTTTGGCCACATTAAAGGGGAGAAGTTGGAGGAGCTGCAGATCGACTGGAAGACTGGCTTCAGTTAAGGGAGGAGGAGGACGCCACTTCAAAGACGTGCCCGTGGTGGAGCCTGTGCCAGATCAAGAACGACGAGACATGTCTTTTATTAATGGCACTCATCAGGAGCTTCTCTCTCTCTCGCTCTCTCTCTCTCTCTGTGCTGATTCCATTGTTCTCTTCAATGAGGGAGGAAGGACAGTGAGAGAGGCCAGGATGCAAACATAAAGAAGACGCTTCAAAGCAAAGAGAGCAAAACGATACCTCCGTTAAATAACCGGGGAGATAGTTCTCCGCGCATACGCAATCTCTGTGCACGAGCGCGCGTGTGCTTGTTTGTGTGTCTTTGTGTTTTTTTTTTTTTTTACTGTGTCTGCCGTTTGTGTCCTTTGCTGCTCTGTGAAGCACTTTGGTAGAAAAAGGCTAAACTCATTGGTGCATGTAGAGTCTTCGTGCAGAATGTATTCATAGCGCCATTTTTGTCATACTTGGCTGGTGTCCTCCGTTGTCCCCTTGCGTCCCTGTGTGTGTGTGTGTGTGTGTGTGTGTGTGTGTGTGTGTGTGTGTGTGTGTGTGTGTGAGAATATGCGTGCGCGCGTTGGCCTCCACGTAGTAGGCTTACAACGTCAACAGACCATGTGTTACATGTTGTCAACCGCAACAATAACAGCACCAGTTTATAAGTGCATCAACATAAGTGCTTCAGTGTCGTTCGTACACATTTTTTGGGAGGAGACAGGTCACGCTCTCTCAAATGTACACACAACGGCAGTATAGAGTACAACAGGTGTTGTCCCCAACACCAGGTGGGGTCCCAAAAGGCCCATGCTTCCAGTGCTAATGTCTTACGTAATAGACCTATTGGACATTGTATTATCGTCACTCCATGTTCTAACTTTTTTGTGATTTATCGTAATTTAATGCCCTAATTCAGGGGTCTTCAACTGGGGGTCCGGGACCCCTAGGGGGTCCTCAGAGTTATTACAGTGGGTCCTTCAAATCTTGTTTGATAGAATCTGTTTTCCTCCTTTTTTATATTAATCACTTGAACCCGTCCCTAACGTCCATATTCTGAAACTTTAGCCAAAAATAGCAGGTCTACAAGCTGACAACGCCTCGCAATGCAAGATGTTGTGAGCTACAGATAGCCTTGTTCGGCTAGATCGGCTATTTTCGGCAAAGAGGTTTGGTGTAGAGGGGGAAAAGAGCAGACTAAGTACAGAGTGAAAGTTCAAGTGGTTAAATATCTGAAATAACAAATTGACATGAGTCCAAAATACACTGGCGATTGTGCTGTCAAACAATGAAGCAATATGGAATCTCTGAACAGGTTGTGGGGATCCCTGCTTCATCTCTCTCTCAACTCAGGGGTCCTTAGCCTGAAAACGTTGAAGGCCCCTGCCCTAATTGATACTACAGTGTCACACAAAAGCATCAAAAGTATAGCAGTTAGCTGTTATTGACCTGTTCTGTGTTCCTTTCCTTTTTATTCTCTTTCCATAGTCTAACTCTTCCTGTAATGTAGGCTACAACAACATAATTCCACCGACTATAATATACCTGTAGTCGCGTAGATAGATATATAAACCTTTATTAATCCCGTGAGGGACTGTCAGTTGCCAACGGCAGCAAAGCAACTTAGAACAGTGATTCCCAAACAGTGGGTCATAACCCATTTGTGGGAAATGGACCAATCTTTATGGGTCACGAATGTAAAAATCACATTTTCTTTTCCTACATTCCTTCATTTAAAAAAATAATATATACTTTAAAACAAACAAACACAGTTAAGAAATGCCATGAATGAAAATAATAACTAGAACTGCACTCTGTTGAGGTGCCAACTTGCACCTGGTGCACAAGTAGGCCATGTATGGCCTACTCGTGCGCCAGCAGAGCGTACCATGAGGTGCGCTCGCCACTGGCATCACAACTGGCAAGGCCAGTGACATCACCACTGGCATCACCATGAATGCTGGTACCTCATTGGCTATTAATGATGACGTTGCCAGAAATGCTGGTCCCTGATTGGGCTACGGGCTTAAACAAAGAAGGACACCGACATACATACGCAGCCGAACGCAGTACACGCACGCTTTGCTGTAATAATTGCGACCGAAGGTTGCATATACTCTGAAAAACCGTCATGTCATATGGGACTACCGTCATAGACACTAGCCAAAAGAGAAGCATACACAAGACTAAGAACGAAAAAAAAAGAGAAGAATAAAAAAGAAAGAAAGGAGGAGGAGGATAAAGATACCAAAAGGAGAGAGAAGAAAGGGTGGATTAGGTACAATGTGTCTCAGAAAAGAAAATGTAACAAGGAGGTGGCAACGGGGCGGCTAGATAAAGTTATTAGGCCTGGATCCGACTTTAAGTCGACGGACAGGATTCCAGAAGTGTAGCGCTTATTCGCTCTTGTATCAAACTGGTACTCGAAACGTTCTTAGAATTTAATATATATTTTCTAAAGTAAATATGGGGGCGGCTGTGAAAAAAAGAGAAGAATAAAAAAGAAAAAAAGGAGGAGGAGGATAAAGATACCAAAAGGAGAGAGAAGAAAGGGTGGATGAGGTACAATGTACGGTATCCTCCTTGTCAAGCTCGACGTTGGGCATTAGGACCTACCTATACATGGAGAAATGGAGCGAACCTGTGTGGCCTAAACATGGAGATGTGGTACAGAATGACTCATATATGGGCATAAAAAGTATGTCATGTGACATCACTTCCTGTACAGACAGTCAGACAGACAGCCATTGACTCCGGCCTAACAATGGCTACTGTCTATAACGGTAGTCCCATATGACATGATGGACTGGACTATCTCCATATATAGTGTTCTCCACATCTCCATGTTTAGGCCCTATCGCTCACACCCTAGGTGGGGTTGGCATTTGGACCTATACATGGAGAAATGGAGCGAACCTGTGTGGCCTAAACATGGAGATGTGGTACAGAATGACTCATATATGGGCATAAAAAGTATGTCATGTGACATCACTTCCTGTACAGACAGTCAGACAGACAGCCATTGACTCCGGCCTAACAATGGCTACTGTCTATGACGGTAGTCCCATATGACATGATGGACTGGACTATCTCCATATATAGTGTTCTCCACATCTCCATGTTTAGGCCCTATCGCTCACACCCTAGGTGGGGTTGGCATTTGGACCTATACATGGAGAAATGGAGCGAACCTGTGTGGCCTAAACATGGAGATGTGGTACAGAATGACTCATATATGGGCATAAAAAGTATGTCATGTGACATCACTTCCTGTACAGACAGTCAGACAGACAGCCATTGACTCCGGCCTAACAATGGCTACTGTCTATGACGGTAGTCCCATATGACATGATGGACTGGACTATCTCCATATATAGTGTTCTCCACATCTCCATGTTTAGGCCCTATCGCTCACACCCTAGGTGGGGTTGGCGATAGGGCCTTTCTATGTGGAGTTTGCATGTTCTCCCCGTGTCTCCTAGGGTTGATAACAACTAGAATCGTCAGAGAAACGCTGTGGTTGGCCAGATGGTCAAGAATTGGCGCGACCTCGCCCTTTAGGGCGAGGTTGCATGTCACCCTGAGGTCGCATTCCACCCTCAGGTGTCTTACTAGTAATATATATATACTAGTCCTTGCCCATTCAAACATATTGTGCTCCGAATTATGTGCAGTTTGGGTGTGCATGTGGTGTGCACGGTATATGAGGAATTGAATGTAGGAGTCTTGGAGAACCCAGACGTATCAGTGATTACCATGGCAGCGGTATCAGTGATGTCAGTCATCTCCAAATTTGGGCACTGTTTCAGCATGCAGCTGTTAGCGGTGATGCAAAAATCGGTGAAAAAATTAAATCTGTATCATCAGTTATGCCCTACAAAGCCAAAGTACAGTCACTACGTTTTGGGCACATTAAAGGTCAATTTATCCTTTGTGATTTTGGGGCGGTACACAATTACCTCAAGAACAGATATATAATCAGTGTAATACCACTTATATGTTGATATCGCATTTGGCTGACCAGTTGGAACACTTTAAAAAGGAAAATCATATGCTCTCTGGCTTTGTAGAGTTTTTTAGACGGTTATAACCAGTTATAACCTGACCATTTAGCCTAGTCGCTTAAACCTATTTTAAACATCCAATAGCCCGAAGAATGCTCTGTAGGCTATTAGTATGATCGACGTGAGTCATTGTATAACCTCATAGCTATACCTGTCGTACCGTTCATCTGTCAAGGGACGTTAAATTACATTTTACATGCATAAAAAAACTGTTTAACTCTCCTACTGCCAGATTATTTATTTATTTATTGGGTCTGGTGCCATCAAAAAGCGGCTTACCTTTGCGACGTTATAGTAGATAGTAGAATTTGCCTGTTATGTGATTCAGACCAGTCACTGGCTACAGAGCCTCACAGCCAGAGAAATCAACAAGGAAGTGAATTGGTCTCCGTTGATGTTAACGCATAATGGATTTTTTACACCATCACCGCGGAAAATGTGTTTACAGTACACGGCGGCGCGACCCCTCATCAGCTTCAACAAGGTAAACGAACGAACGAACGAACGCGAACGAGCGCCGTATTGGCACGGAGGTCTCTTGATAATTGGGGCGAACAGGAACGTTCAAAGCGGTATAAGAGTTAACTTAGTTCTGCCTCATGAAAACATTAAATTATCACCATAATTTCTGTACCGCTGAAGTCTTCATTCACATTAGGCCTGTTTTGCGAAAGATGCCTCATTTGCATTATGATTCTGTCACCGGCCGTCATTTCCACTCCGTGTCCGTTAGATAAACCGGTATCTCCTTCCTCCTTTCGTCCGTTTTTAGACAGAGACACAAAGAGAAAAGAGAAATCATGATTTGAGCGCTTTAACTCTCCACTGAGGAGTTGTAATTGGTGTTTATGCGACGCAATGGGCTTTTGCTCGCTCTGTTTGCAGCCTGTTCCATAAATCCTTGTCAATCTAAAGTCTCTCTAGCTTGTTATCAACTAACAGCAACAAATAAACGCCACAGTAAACATCCCATAATTGCCTGTTTAAGGCCGTGATCATCAGTTCTGGGCTGATTTGAGGATGTTAATCTGCTTTTCCCGCCTTGACGCCAGAGCCATTCAAACCCCCCCAAAATGGCCGTCACCGCACATACTTAATTTGCCTCTAACCTCGTAGCCCGCTTTCCCCGCACGCGTCAAATGTGCGTTTTTGAAAGAGCAATGTTTTATCGTCAGCCAACACAAGAGTTGACAATCTTAAGGCCTTCGACGGAGAGAAACAATTAGGATCTATTTGAATGCTGAGAGCGGAGACAAGAGCTAAGCTTGTTAACGAATGTGTTTGCAATTAAATGCCCCCTCCTCCCTCTAACACTGCAACATTGTTTATGTCCCTTTATCACCTGAAAATTGATTATAATTCAGCCTTGGTTGACCATAAAGTTACTGAAATCTCCCTAGGCATAATTGAAAATACCCAAATGAGCATTATTGTGTTGTGTGTGTGGATGGATTTTATTATAATGTGGTCTTCTCCCCACAAAAGACCAAACGTATTTTTAGGCCCACAGATCCCCCGTGAAAACCTGAGTGTGGCGACTGCACTCACAAATGAGTCCAGCCCTGATTACTATTGGACTGTTTTCCCCCCCAAACCCCCTCCCTCTCTCATCTCACTTTTAATTTCATCACGTAGTTTAACATTAAGAAAATCAGGTCAACCTTTAAGACTTATGGAGAGAGAGAGAGAGAGTGAGAGAGAGAGAGAGAGAGAGAGAGAGAGAGAGAAGGGGGGATTAATGGTATGCTATTTTTATTCAGTCAGTCGCCTGTTAATTTGGTATGACCTTAGTCAAAGGCGGAGAAATAACAAACTGTAACTCGCCTCTTCTTAAGCTCTGGTGTGTTGTTTTAAGTGAGGATGTGAGTGTTGGCAGCAGCAGCTCCTTATCTCCAAAACTCAACGCAGGAGGCTTTTTCACCAGCATCAGTAGCAACGCGAGAGGCCCCCGATGAAACCAATACGCCTTCATCTGCTTTCACAGCGCATTGTTTCAATTAGGCATTATAGCTTTACTGCGTTGAAAATCTTGTTTTTTTATAAACAATAAAAGGGTCCCCTTCAGCGACATTCCAGAAACGTTTAGCCGGTAAATTCCTGGTGGCGTGCCGCTAATGCGAGCGCAGCCGCCCGCCTGGGTCCGGCTGACTCTGATGATGTCACAGAGGAGAGAGAACGATAAACCAGGTTGGACGAGAATGAAAGAACCAGGGCTGCAGAGCCGGCTGGCGGTTATAGGACACGCTGTGAGGTTACCGGTTCAATTCCTATACAACATGTGCAGTCCAAGGGAGTGCACATACATTAAAACAGGAATTTAGACGTGCAGGTAAAAAAATACAAAGAACACTCATATTCAGCTCGACAGAGTCCCGAGTTCGATTCCCGAGTCAGGTGGACCTTTGCTGCGTGTCACCCCCGACTATTTCCCTATTTATCCTAGCAGCAACCCTAACCCTGTACAATCAATAAAGGCAGGAAAGCCCAAAAATACCACAAAAAAAGGCAAGTATTCTTTTGTGTACACTGTTACAACTTGAATTCATGCACCAGACTAACATCATTCAGTTTGAAATGTGTTCTCATTTCTCCCACACCCACATGCTGTGTATTGGTTCAGGAGGTACAGATGTGCCATTTCAAAACTTTGTCCGTCCTGCCATCGGCGAAACAGTAGATTTTCAGGGGATTTTGCAGAACGTTGAGCTTGTAGAACAGCTATCTTTGCTATTGTATGACCATCTCTGACTTCAAAGTTTAAATCTAACTATGAAAGTGGATTCTGCTTTTCAAAGGGAATAGAGTGGTTTCTTGACATTTGCGAAAAATACGCTCTATTCTCCATAAGAATTAGAACGGCAAAACAGGGAAAGAAACCTGCGGAAGAAATGCATTTGCAAGACATTTTCAGGAATATAGCAGTAAATACCGAAGAGTCGAAACGGCACATCGGTAGAGTGACAGTTCCCGGGTTCAACACCCGGCTGCACTGTAGTGTCCTTGAGCAAGACACTAAACCCCTAACTGCTCCCGAAGAGCTAGTTGGTGCCTTGCATGGTTTCCCTTTGCGGTGTGCGTGCGTGCGTGCATGCATGAAAGTAACACACATTGAAAGGCACTATGGAAATGCAGAGTGTGAGCTGAAAGCAGAGTGAATGGAGGTGTTGTGATGGTTCTACTGCCATCATCTCCTCTCAACTCTTCACAGAGCTTCCTCCTTTCTTGTTCTCCTGCCATGAAGAGAGACGGCACCCATTAAGAGACTCTCCTCACGGACCTCTCAAAAAACGTCCCATCGCTGCTATTGAAGCGCCACAACCCCCTGCTACTTTTTAATGCTCAGAGGGCAGGGGGGGCTTTTGCTTGGTGCAGACAGACACACACAGCCCTCCCACCCCGCTGTGAGGACCCTTCCCTGGGCTGCTTCCCACTGGTTCAATCCACAAAACCCGGATGAACCAGGTGGCACCATGACCTGACCTGCTAACAACCAAGATGGTAAACCAGGCAACTAAAAGGAAGGGGGGATAACAGGACCACAACAGCGACCAAAAAAAGGAGAGTATAGGCTCACAAGTAACCCCCACAACAAACAAAAGGGAAGCAGTGGTGGAAAAGTAATCATATTCCTAACTTCAGTAAAGGTATACTGCAACATAGAAATACTCCTTTACAAGTAAAGTCTGGAATACAAAATTTACTTGAATAAAAGTACAAAAGTATTGGTATTTAAGTACCAAAAGTAAAAGTACAAAATGTTTGAAAATATCGGATCTACAAGCTCACGATGCGAAGCGTTGTGAGCTTGTAGATCGGCTATTTTCAAATAGCCAAGGTATAAGATAAGGCTAGTAAGTGGTTAATGTATGTTTAATAATCCTTTGAAGGGCATTTTCTGTGCTTTTGTGTTACTGGACCAACAAGTTTCAAATGATTGTATCTTCTTCAAATATTGTCCAATTACAATTAATGATACATATGAAAGCTTACATTCTGTTGTGTCTCAAAACACCATGAGCGGTCACATATTATAATGTATATCTGCAAAGTAACTAAACAAGTTTTCAAATAATCGTAGTGGCGTAAAAGTACAATATTTGGATCTAATTAAGATGCAGTGGAGTAGAAGTAAAAGTAGTGGAGGAAAGGGCTGGGTGAGGTGATGTGGGCCTTGGAGGGAGGGGGAGTGGTGGTGTTGTTATAGCGTGAAACAAAGTGTTGAGAAATAGGTCAAGCAGCGTCTATTTTTTTTCTACTGCTAAGCTTGTAATCACCTCCGACAGGCTCACTGTGAGGAACTGGCCATTCAGCAGCAATTCAATGTGCTCATCGTTGAACTAAAGACTGCAAGCCCTCCCCGATATGATATGATCCACACAAACCACATACAGTACATGGACCACTTTCTATATGTCCTTCTCCTCATACAAGGTTACACACAAATAATTACATGAAAACAAGTATGTTTCTTCACACTTTTAGAGCTTATCAGTGGCCGTTAATAATGGATATAGGTTATGTTATAAAATCTTAACACTTATGCTGCTATGGTCCATAGAAAACAGGCCGTTTTGACAAAAAAGGCAATCTGTGAAAAGAAGCGAAGATATATGCATTTCTCTGCAGCAGGATGAACACAATGCAATGGGAGCTGAAAGTCTGCAGATGTTGTATACCGTGAGGAATCATGGGATCATGTTTTTTTCACTCACTCACTATCAGTCCTACTCCTCCAGGCCCCACACACACCCATTGTAACTTCAAACTCCATTTTAACACACTACTCCTCATACTTATGACCTCTGAGTGAATCGGGGAGAAGTCCATCATAATGTAATGTAAAAATATGAGATCAGAAATGATGACTGTCTGGACATAACCATGTGTTGCAGATAGATGTTGAGCAGTCCATCGTTCCTCGTGAGGCCTCTTGATTTAAATGTGTTCCTATTAGCTGCTCAGAGAGCAGATCTGGCTCGTGGGCGTCCATAGGACACTCTCTGTCGCTAATGAGGTGTGTGAGAAAGCCTTGTGGGTAATGACAGTGTCTCACGCCAGAGCTTTTTGACCCCTCGGGGCACCCATACAGTATGGGTGTCCAGGCCTCCGCCAGAGAGAGTGTAGTCTATGTTCAACGCTAACACAAAGAAACGTGCTGGGCATAAAACTGCCTTTTTGCCAGCGATGCCAAGTTTGCTTATTATAAGCGACTTTGGGCTTGTTTAGTTTTTTTGTCTCTCTGTAATGTCGCCTGTAAATCTTGTAAATCGGGTTGTGTTCTTTCCTTATGTTTTCAGTGGTTCTCAAATATTTCCATGTCAAGGACCCTCAAATCAATACGAAATAGTATTTTGTTCACATATATATATATATATATATATATATATATATATATATTATATACAAAATTAAAATCAAGATTATTTATCTTGATTTTTTTTATCTACAAGAGCTCACAACAACTTAGATCTGCAATTTTTTAAATAGCCAACATGCGTTTAAAGTTTTTCAACTGATTTTGACGCTAAATTAAGTATTTCTTTCTGACCTAGTAGCTTATTTCGGGCTAGTTTTAATAGGTTTACCTAGGTTAATGAGGCACTACACTGTCTCCATGCGTTTGATGTATGCATTTGCCTTTTTTACTATAAGTCCCTCCGGATAAAGAGAGTCTGAGTTGTAAATTGTAATGGACCCGTATGCTTGTTCCTCTCACAAAATCTGGCAACACTGAAAGAAAGTGTCAGGCATAAAACCCGGCTTTCCACTTGAACCTCTGATCCGCCCTCCTCCAAACAGCCATTTAAGAGTCACTTTTTGCCCATTATGTGGCGTGTTTAATAAGAGCTGTCTTTTGAGACCAGCTCCCATTGTTGAGCTGAGGCTGTTAATTATGACGGCCCAAAGTGCCACTGTATTCTTCACATAATGCTCCTCGCATGAACCATGATTATTCATAAACTACGATAAGAATTAATATGCAGAGGGGTTGTTGTCTTCTCTCTCTCTCTCTCTCTCTCGCTCTCTCTTTCTCTCTCTCTCCGTACAATCCATCCCTATTTGAATGCTCCGAATGACACATTTAATCCATCTTTGTTTGTGTGTTTAACCCTGTTAAACATGACATCACTTTGTGACGTTTTTTAAAGACCCATGGCTTATTGGGCCTGAGCTGGCATCGCTAAGTGACAATTTGCTTTGTGTTTGCCGTCAAATAAACTCTTAATGTATCTCGGCCTCTAAACAAATGTTTCATTCTCCGCCTCGCATCTGCTGGAAAAACACAAGCGGCGGGCAGCCATGCGACTCATTCGACCGAAAACAAACAGCCTTTGTGGCGGTGTAATGGCACACGCCATATTATTGTGACCAACATTCTAGTATCTATATAATATGTTGTACGATGCAGTTTAAAAACTACATCACAGTGTACTATCAAGCATGCCATGCTTGAACCTGTACAGCAGGTCTTCAACAGGGGGTCTGGGACCCGTAGGGGGTCCTCAGAGTTATTACAGGGGGTCCTCCAAGTATTTGTGTGATAGAAACTTGTTTTTTCTCACCCTTTTTTATATTAACCACTTGAACCCTAGCGTCCATATTCGGAGAATTTAACTTAATTCGGAGAAAATAGCAGATCTACAAGCTCACAACGCCTCGCAGCGCGAGCTTGTACATCGGCCATTTTTGGCAAAGAGCTTTGGAGGGGAAAAAGAGCACACTAAGTACAGTGAAAGGTCAAGTTTATTAAGTATTGACTAAATATCTGAAAACACAAATTAACATGAATCCAAAATACACTGATGATCGTGGTGTCAAACAATGAAACTATATGGAATCTATGAACAGGTTGTGGGGGTCCCTCTCGCTTCATCTCGCTCTCAACTAAGGGGTCCGGGCCTGAAAACGTTGAAGACCCCTGCTGTACAGGAAAACAAACCACAACATCAGTGGATGGTGGTTTCATTCCCCTTTAAGCCACAGAACTACACAAAACTCTAGGTGTAGCTTATTTTTAATGGGGGATATATCATTTTGCAGCGCAGCACAATGGACACAATGAGAGGAGGTGGATTGTTGCCTGAGTAGTTCATAGTGGACGAGGGGGGATCAGAGAGACCCCCGCTGTTTGTGTCCGCAGCATTTAATCAAACTGGCATTAGTTTGGGAGCGTGGCTTAAAACTTTTGCTTACCTCCCAATCCTGAGCGAGGGTCGGGAGGACTCGCTGTTTTTCTTTTTCAGTTGACGGTGGAGGATGGGGTTTCATCCATAGAGACTCAGCAACTAAAAGGATGAGATGAGAGAAAATGCAGCTTAACTGGCTTTTTATAACCTGGCTATTCAGAGCAGAGCCATGTGGTGCTATGGAAGCCCTGTGGACTATAATAATACCTGCACTGAGGAGGGGAGGGTCACAACAGAACAGAATAGGGAACAGAACAGAAAAGAACAGTGATTCTCAACCTTTTTCATTTCAAGTGTCCTCGGTGGGATAACGATTATGCCAGAACATTTTAAGTCTAGGGGTCTTCGACGTTTTCAGGCCAGGGACCCCTTAGCTGAGAGTGAGATGAATATTTATATAAATGTGTGATGCAGATTTTCTTCGATTTCATAGATAGATTAGATTCATAGACTCGTTTGACAGCACTGTCATCAGTCTATGTTGGATTTGTGTTTTTGGTTGACCTTTCACTCTGTACTTGGTCTGCTCTTTTTTACTTTTACACCAAACCTATTTGCAGAAAATAGCTGATCTTCAAGCTCTCAACGCCTCGTGTTGAGAGCTTGTAGATCTGCTATTTTTGTCTAACGTTCTCCTCAGATGTGAGGGTTGAAGTTGTTCATTTAAAAGAATGATCCTATCACAAAGATTTGGCAGCCCCCCTGTAATAACTCTCTAGGGGTCCAACTCAACTCAAGCACAAAAATACATGTGTTAATAAATGAAGGCACACACGTGAGGGCAAAGTGTGAACACACATGCACGGTTCTAAATAGCAGTACATATTGGAAAATGTATCCTTTGTTGAATGACCGCATCGGCTGACAAATTTGGCGTTTTACTTTTCGTGTCATTTTTTTCATCATTATAATAAATAAATATAACACAATATAATTCAATAGTCAGCTTTAAGGTACAAAGTGAAAAGTCTCACCATGTAACGTAACTGTAATATAACACCACATAAGTAATCATCGGCCAGTGGCGATATGGTGACCGATATGTCAACTATATCTAAATACAATACAGTGTATGTATATTCATGAGGCTAAATCAAGCTGTTTGCTTTACTTTGAGTGCGTAGGAGAGTTGTAAATGCAGATCCAAAGAGGAACAGAGCACCGGCACATACCGGCATATGCAAACAAATCATGAAAGAAAAATAACCAAATTGTTTGCCAGACAGCCAATAGATACACATAGAACACAATTAACACATTTAGTACCGAAAACGAAGATCTCTTTTTTTTATTCTGTGCCGAGATCGGAGATCTCCACCTTGATATATTTTTAATGCGAGCGTATTAATATTGCTGTTCGCTACTGTACGAACGATCCGCTAGGTGACCGATGCATGACCGATGCATGCAAAGATAACCCGGAAATGAAAAGCACTTCATCCGGTTCAACTTCTTCTTCTGCAGGGAAATGCGATTATCTCTGGTTCTAGGTTCCCACAGCGCCATAGTCCATTCACACGCTGTTCAGTGGACATTAGGTGACGCTACAACAACCAGAGAAATATTTTTTTCCTGTCTTTCCATTCCACTACGATGACGATTGTGCCCAAACAGGCACAGACACGCGAGCGTGCGATCAGCCTCAAACATAAGTAAAACCACTGAAAAACCCTGGAATTGCAGAAATAATTAATTAATACCTGGCAGAGAGTGTGTCAACACAAGCACACATGCACTAGCACACATACACCCTGGATTCCTAGGCCTATAGGCATAGCATTTGTGTGTGTGCGTGCGTGCATGCATTGTTGTGGGTATATTTTAACCATGTGTGTTTGTTTATTTATTTGGAAGTATTTGGTTTTGAATGTGTACTGTATGTGTTTCTAGGAATTTAGTGTAATATTTCTAAACATTGCGTTTAGAAATGTGTGTGTGTGTGCGCACGCACGCACGCACACACACACGCACGCACGCGGGTGTGTGTGTGTGTGTGCGTGTGTTTACATATCTGTGACAGTAATAGAAATGTGAATCGCAATGTGATTATATATTTTTTTTTTCAAATGCTTGGCTCTTATCCTGAGCAAACTCAGTGGTGTGAGAAAGAGGAAGTGATTATTTGCATGGCTGACGATCAACTCAACACACGCCTGCGGCCGCTTGACAGACGCTCCCGTTTGTCCAGCCTCCCAGTTATAGCGATCCTCTTTGAAACGTCCTTTTCATTTAATCATTAGATGCTACTGAACATGTGGCATAGTTATAGAACCAACTGGACAACATTCTACTCATCTGTCAGAGTTGTTGCGAGGCGTTGTGAGCTTGTAGATCGGCTATTTTCGGCAAAGAGGTTTGGTGTAGAGGGGAAAAAGAACAGACCAAGTACAGAATGAAAGGTCAAGTTTATTATGTATTGATGGGCCAAGTGGTTAAATATCTGAAAACACAAAATGACATGAATCCAAAATACACTGACGATTGTGCTGTCAAACAATGAAACTATATGGAATCCATGAAAAGGTTGTGGGGGGTCCCTGCTTCATCTCTCTCTTGACTAAGGGGTCCTTGGCCTGAAAACGTTGAAGAACCCTGCAGTAGACTATACTATCAAAAGCATCTGTCTAAATAACACGCAATCAAGAAAAACAAGTCTATAACAGCAACGTGAGGATGATAAAGGAATGTCTGCACGGCGGTCATAACCAGGTCAAGGGCTAAGTGCTATGATACGTGCTGTATAACAGACCAAGCTACTCTAAGCTGATGTTAAAACTCCAAGACGGGCTTTCAGAAAGAGAGCCAGCGTTCTCCTGAGCCCTGCTCCCCTGACCCGATCGATAATCAATCGATAATAATCAGGTAGAGGTGTCTCCCCCTCCGCCGGGGCGGCACGCAGACGGCCCAACGCTAAAAGTCAGGGGAGTCGTTCATTTGTCACGATCATCCATCAACGTGTATTTAGGACATTGACAAGTGGTAATTTCATAAGCAGCGACCTGGACAGGCAGGAAGTAGCTGTGACAGACAATACAAACTCATTTATCATAGAGGAGAGAGAGAGAGAGAGATGCTGGCCTCTCCAATCTACCTGACTGAAACATGCGCACACGCGCACGCACACACACAATTATTATTAAATTGTCCATAGGATAATGGATCATTAATTTTTAGTGTGCGTTGTAGAGTGTTCCATGAAATGGGAGCATCAAAGCAAAAAGCAGATTTACCTAGTTCGGACTAAACCGCAGGAACCTCAAGTGAAAGCCAGTCACTTGAATGGGTCTGGTAAGTACTTTTTTTTCCCAAACTAGCAGTAGAGTGAAATAGGGTGGTAACTTCTCGTTGATAGCCTTAAAAATAAACTGGTACCATAACGATGCAGCATTGTTAGGAGAGAAGTAAGCCTTTCCAAACAATGAGGCCCATAGGGCGGGGGCCTATCTCCTGTTTCAGTCACGTGCCGCAGCTTGATGTACAGGTACAGTCCATCACTCCCTGGACATGACGCTAGTACAGTATGTTGCAGGGATGCAACCCTTGATGTTGAGTGCCAAGCAGGGAGGGAGGCATTAGGTCCCATTTTTCAGAGTCTTTGGTGTGACCAGACCGGGGTTCGAACCCCGACCTCCCAGTCTCAGGGCGGACACTCTAACCACATGGCCACTGAGTTGGTGTTAGGAGAGCAGAGACAGGCAAAATCTTCAATTTGACCAAAAAGCGAGTTAGGCAATTGATCCAGAGTTGTGGCTTAAAAAAACAACAATCTAATCTTCCCTCAACGTGTGTGTGTGTGTGTGTGTGTGTGTGTGTGTGTGTGTGTGTGTGTGTGTGTGTGTGTGGTGTGTGTGTGTGTGTGTGTGTGTGTGTGTGTGTGTGTGTGTGTGTGTGTGTGTGTGTGTGTGTGTGTGTGTGTGTGTGTGTGAGAGGTTTGTGGAGTGTTTACTTGTGTGTGTGTCTGAGCGTGCTTCACTAGATAATCTATTGACTGTTTGGAGTGCAGTACAATCACAGCACTTCGGTATAGGGGCCTGCGGTCAAAGCAAAGGTCAGTCAAACCACGGCTTTGCCCTTCGTTTGGCACCGAACGCTATCTCGTTACCATCAAAAGCCAACGTGCCCACGTACCGTGGGCAAACGCTGTGCCCTGACATTCCGTTCTAGTTGTTGCTGAGGCGTGAGTTCGAGGGGCAGTGGGCAGCGGTCCACACGAGCGGCCATTAAAGCCGCGGAGCACAAGCGGAAAGAAAAGCGGACTTTTCAAATGACTCACCGAGGGTGTTTTTGACTCCTGAGGAGGCAGCGGAAGCCGTAATGTGGATTTTAATGTGCATTAATGACCTCGTCTCCGCAACAGCAGCAGCACCACCGTCCTGGGTGGGTTGCCTTCTTGCTCCCTGATTGAAGCTGATCTCAGATCTTTTCTGCTCTCTTAGTCTACAACAAGTGCAAAACATCCATTTTTGTCTGACAGAATTTGGTCGTTTTTTTAACTTAAATTTTCACCATGTAATTGTGTCCAATCTGTATGGTAAAGTATGCTAATACAATACAACTCATACAATTGGGGCGGTTGTATTCTGTCTCCCTGCTCTTCTGTTGAGACGTTTAGATCGTGTCAAAGGTCATGTCTCGCCTACGCCTATAGACACAGGATTTGACCCCAGATATTGACCTGATGGTGTATTCCCTCATACAAAAGCATCAAGAGTAGCGGATCCACAAGCTCGAAAAGCAGTGTGAAGCGACGCGTTACGAGCTTGTAGATCTGCTGCTTTTGAATTTGAGTCCTGGAAAAAAAAAAGGTTTTGGACAAATGAGGTTTCCACCCAAAAGAGACATTATTTATGAAGGCACCCTTATGCCGAATTCACACCTTTCACGACAGCGATTTCTACCGCTGTCTTTACATCATACTGTAGGTGGGTGTGTGCAAAATGTCAGAAGCCAGGAAGGTAGTGGAATAACCTCTGTATACCTATGCCTACTCAGTGCCGCTGCTATAAGCACATTGTGCGTAGGGCACAGCACACATATATTATGCTTATAGGGGCACCCACACGGCCAGCAGTGGCTCTGTGCCTATTCCACACCCATTACAGTTTACAGTTACAGTTTAGGCATTTAGCAGACGCTTTTAATCCAAAGCGACTTACAATAAGCAGGTAATACACATCACTAAAATAAGCAAGATAATTAGCAACAATATAACACTATAACAAATGCATAGGAATATCAGTCTAGAAAAACAATAACATAGGTAGACCACACACCTAATCAGTAAAAAACGTCTAAAGCCTAAAACATGCTATTTAGCTTCATGTATGGTCATTGAGGGAAGGGGGAGTGTTACAGTAGTGCTATGGGTTTAGGTGGAGTCTGAAGAGGTGAGTCTTCAGTCCAAGGCGGAAGCTAGGGTGTGAGTCTGTAGTTCTAAGTGCGATAGGGAGTTTATTCTACAGTTTGGGGGCCAGGAGGGCAAATAGGACGAGTGGATTTTTGTCCTGGGTTTTTTAGTGAGGGCTCTGTCAGCATCCCTGTGTTGGCTGATCTGAGTGAACGGGTGGGGTTGTAAGGGTTGATCAGGTTTTGGAGGTATGGAGGAGCCATACCTTTGGCTGCTTTGAAGGTAAGCATCAGTGTTTTGTATACAGTGCGGGCCACATTATCCACATTATCAGGCCACAGCTCACTTCTGGTTGGCTGCTGACCACAGCGCACTTGTGGTCAGCCAGCCTGCTGCCGCTCTGTCTAGCCGCACGGAGGCAGAGAAAATGTTTTTGCTGCTCTTGAGTTTTAGACAATGCCACAGTTTGTGTTGCATTGAACCTTGCCACTTTCTCGCAAAAAGTGAAAGTGTGAATTCAGCGTTCAGCTGTTCTGTTAATCTCTCTCTCTCTCTCTCTCTCTCTCTCTCTCTCTCTCTCTCTCTCTCTCTCTCTCTCTCTCTCATCCTATCTATCAATTTCATCATTTCGTCTTTCTCTACTCACTTCATCTCTGCTCTCCTCTCCTCTGCTCCACTCCCCCTCCCAGGTTCACTCCCTCTAGTCCAGTGAAAATCAATGGAGTTTTGATTAGGGAAGACCGAAGGGAAGACTTGTGATTATTACCTATGAGGACAATTAGATCAAATGATCTTTTTGGAGAGACGACTTTGAAATCTGTCTTTAATCAAATTGCAAGGTAAAGTCATCAGTGGAATGGTCGTTGATTTATAAATAAGATAATTGGTCGCCTTGCTCTCTCTCTCTCTCTCTCTCTCTCTCTCTCTCTCTCTCTCTCTCCCTCTCT
The DNA here is from genome assembly GCF_963921795.1 of Nannobrachium achirus. Classification (NCBI taxonomy): domain Eukaryota; kingdom Metazoa; phylum Chordata; class Actinopteri; order Myctophiformes; family Myctophidae; genus Nannobrachium; species Nannobrachium achirus. Next base: position 25,248,766 of record NC_137831.1, on the reverse strand, counting down.
CCCTCTCTCCCTTTGTCTCTCGTTGGCAATAGATCACTTTTATTGCTTGGTCAAACCTCCGTCTTCAATTTTTAAATTGCCTATTGAGTGGATGTGTCTCAGTGGAGTCTCCTGCAGCACATCAGTAATACAGTGCATTCTTCAGGTCGGCAAGCAGTTAACGTATTTACTACAGACAGGTGCTAACCTTACATTAACCTCGCCTCACCAGGCTTTCTGGGGGAAAGCCTGGTGTTCATTCACAACAGTCCGTTTCTGCCTAAAGCGCGGAAACCACAAGAAGCGGCGGCGCTTTGATTTGGTTCCTCCCGTTTTTCCCCAATCCCTATTAAAATGCTCGAGTAGTCTAGTGTAGTCTCTACTCACTTCCAGTCGCTACAAGTTGGCCTAAAAGACCCATACTGTATACCAAACTAATTTTTCAAAAGCAAAACTACTCCGCATCAGAGTTTATTAGGTGGGGCCTAAAAGTATGTTTAATCTTTCACTCAATAGGGGCCGCTCGTGTTGCAGGTTGAATATGTCATTTGTCCATGTGCGGTGTAGCCTTATGGAATGCATGCAATGCATGTGCTAATAAAAATTATTTAAAATACTGTTTTGATGCTCAGTAGTATTACATTGTTTTTGTATTAGCACTTGAGTTCCATGCATTCCATAGGGCTGGACAGCACATGGACAAATGAGTTGTATTGAGTGAAAGATGCACTATTTCTAAAATATGTTTTTAATTTTCTTTTTTTAAATTAATTCCCCTTAACCGCTCATGGGGTGCTATACAACCAAGGGCTGCTCACGGCTCCTGGAATGGGTGAAATGCAGAGGACGAATTTCACAAAGTGTTGCTGTCGGTCGTGTCGGACGTTTTTTCTTCATAAATGAATATCATACTTGATCATAAAGACATTAAACAGTGTCACACAAAAGCATCCCCCCCAACTAAGATGAACATGGGAAATGGAACATGGAACCAAATGGACCCTTATGGGGTACTTGAAAGAAGAAGAACAATTAAGGATTTGAGAACCGATAGGGTACTAATGCCATAGTGTATATTCCAATGCAAAGATTTCTGGATTAATTAAAGTGTCAAAAATACTCTTTCATTCAGTTGTAAAGGGGAACTAAATAAGACGATTCATGTCAAAACAAAATCTCAAATTTGACCCCTCGGGTGTTTTAAAGTGAAATTCCCCTTTAACACAGAAACCAAAAATGGTTAAACCTCTAGGTTTTAAGGTCTTGGAAGAAACTAGCGTGACAAGGTGAAAATGCACTCTCGTTTTCTCACCTTGTCACCTTAGCGCTGGTGTGCTGTGTGTGTGTGTGTGTGTGTGTGTGTGTGTGTGTGTGTGTGTGTGTGTGTGTGTGTGTGTGTGTGTGTGTGTGTGTGTGTGGGCGTGTGTGTATGCGCGCGCACGTTGTGTATGTTAGCGAGCACACGAAAGACGACAAACTCTACGTGACGGCTGCTTCCAGATTGAAGTCACCTCACAGAAAGCAGACAGACTCGGCAAAGGTGTCATTTCCCAGGGAAATATATTCCAACACCAGCATGTGCTCTTTTTATATTCAATATTCACAGGCAGGAAAATCCCTATCAACACATTCCACGTGAGACGCACACTAATTTAGCCGCGTGTGATTCCTCCCTCGTGCCAGGACGCTTCTTGCCAAGAGCTGTCTTTTTTTAATTCCATCGCAGGTGATAATTTTTGTCAGGTGATAATTTTTGACAGGTGATAATTTGGCAGAGTGATGTATTTCACGTCAGCTTTGAATGAGACACCATTTCAGCTTCCTTCTCGGAGAAACGTGTGGAGAGATGAGGGCCCAACGTGTGAAGAACACACTTTTAATGTAGCCGCTTGTTTTGTCTCCACTTTGCAGTTTCCTTCAAAGTCTGCTTTCAAATCTCACCTTTTTCTTTATCATGAGGCAAGCAGCAGCCAATCATAGTTGACAAGAGAATGAAAGGAACTGAATTAAATGAAAGTAAAAAACTAAATTATTGAGGAAATCCTGACATCACTTTGTACCAAACAAATTACACATTAACCACTTGTAGGAGAATTCCTTTTATTTTTCCCACCGCAGCTTCGACCGTCAATCGTTAAATCGCTTATTTGCATCACTCGAAGAAAATAATAAAAAATAGATATCTGTTGTTCATAATGACTTAATCCTCACCACGGTGTTTGTGTCCCAAATGAGCCGTCATCCACTACGGCGGCTCAAAGAGGTCTTTGGTAGCCTGATTTCAGGTGATGCACAATCGCACCGTGATCGCGACGCACGGTCATTTTGCAAGACTTCAGGAAGTACAGTACAAAGACCATGGACAGTATTTACTCATTATGATCAACAGTTATTTACTCACACATAAAAAAAATCATGTGATACAAATAAGCGGTTTACCGATCGACCCCACCACTCGCGGTCAGAGGTGTGGTGACATGGGATACATATAACTGGGATATTCTTGCATCAGATTAAAGTAAGAAAACGGGTATAGTCTAACTATGTATAACTATTTCTATCTGTCTGTCTGTGTGTCTCACACTGACTCTCTCTTTCTTTCTAATCAAGTCTGTGCTTAATTGACTCTCGAGCTACAAAATTGCCATAACCAGGTACATTGCATCTTCATGCTCTCTCTTTCTCTCTCTCTCTCTCTCTCTCTCTCTCTCTCAGCTCAGGGACCAGTGTTGCCTCAGCAGCAGCTGTGGCCCCCCTGGTGTGTTTACATGCAGTAAGTCACCTGGAACCCCCCCGCTCACTCACACACACACACACACACACACACACACACACACACACACACACACACACACACACACACACACACACACACACACACACACACACACACACACACACACACACACACACACACACACACACATACATCATCCCCCCACGTGGTGTATGTCTCAGCAGGGAGGGCTGCAGGTTGTACTGTTAGCCCCCTGGGGCCAACGTGCGCCTGTACTACTGTGTGTGTGTGTGTGTGTGTGTGTGTGTGTGTGTGTGTGTGTGTGTGTGTGTGTGTGTGTGTGTGTGTGTGTGTGTGTGTGTGTGTGTGTGTGTGTGCGCATGCGTGCGTGTGTATGCCCCCCTCATGGCTCAGATGGGATTACAGGTTACTAACACTTGATGACACAAGCTGTTTCCCTGCAACCTGCCCACCTGCTGGAGGCTTAACTCACTGCGACACCTCACACAGTAAACACTCCATTTAGCTCACTCTCTGCTGCATACGCTCTGACACAGGTTAGGTCACACCACAGCATGTAAGCTGCAATGTGGCCCACAGGCACGCACGCACACACACACGCGTGCGCGTAGGCATACACCCTGTGCGCTCATTCGCAACAGACTTGGCTCAGTGATTTGGCTTGCTCGCACACACATACAGGTTAGGACAGCAAAGAACACATGCAAGCCAGCATGCACATAGCGTGTGAGGAAGCAAGCAAGCGGACACACACGCGCACACACACACACACACACACACACACACACACACACACACACACACACACACACACACACACACACACAAACGTACGTACGCACGCACACACACACACACGCGCGCACCAAAGACTTGGCTGGCTCTGGCAGCCTCTCACAGGTTAGGTTGAAGAGGTACATATGTAGACTGGCAGGCCTTCAAGCACCCTGAGGGTGAACGTGCACGTAAGAAAATCTGTCACCGTGCAAAGAGGACAGGTCACACAGCAAGCAAGGCCTTCACACCAGCCACACGGAAACACACACACACACACACACACACACACACACACACACACACAGAAGAATGAACTAGCTTACACAATTGGTTACATGTTGAATGTTGACTACTAATAAAAGTAAAACAACGTATCCAGTTAAGTTGAAGGAATAAAAGCGTCACCCCTTTCAGGCAGAGTGTTTTGCGAAGTCCGCTTGAGCCAAATCAGCGGCATTCGAGTTAAAGGAGTAGTTCACCCCCAAAATGTTTTTTTTTTTTCCGGATTGATTAGTCACGCCATTGGAGACTTGAGTTCAATAATATTTTTTGGTATTTGTCGCATTCCTAAGACAAACATTTGGTTATAGTGAATTTACCCCCATTGATTCCGGATGGGGACCCAAATGCATTCGGGTCCCCATCCAGAATTAATGGGGGTACATTTATTCTTAGGAATGCAACAAAAAAATAAAAATATTATTCAACTCAAGTCTCCTTGGCGTGAGTAATCAATAGAAAGCAGGTGATTTTGGGGGTGAACTACTCCTTAAATCTTTCTCTGTCATTTTGTACCAGGTCCACACTGCCAAAGATGAGATTCTCCTCACCAGTGAAATGACATCATCCAAAAAGCACATCTCCATCCGCTTCCTGTTTATTTCTTTCACACAATCGTCTATTTAGTCGAAACAGTGCATTATTCAATCGGTGATAACTATGGATTGCAATGGCCAAATGAGTCAGGTACATTTCTATATATTTCTCTCTATATTTTCTCTTTCTCTCTCTCTCTCTCTCTCTCTCTCTCTCTCTCTCTCAATGTCTTCCAGGCCTAATTAGATGTGAGCAGATCCTAGTTTGAACTTGTCAACTCTCACCTTGAGCCTGGCTATGGTTGGTCTTCAAACCTCCCACCTCCCACCCAGCTTTCAAATGAAATCAACACAACAAGGTATCATTCCCTGTTTACCTCCTTGATATGTGTACATTTGCATTGCTAACGGGCACATAACGATAGCTGACAGACGCACGCGCACACACACACACACACACACACACACACACACACACACACACACACACACACACACACACACACACACACACACACACACACCAAATAAGGAAATATAACACCATGTTCAACAACAACAATTTAACTCATACCCTGCCAAAAAAAAACGTTTCTATGATAAAAACGTCTTTAAAACGTCTTTTTCACTATGGACCTCCCTGCCAGACGTCTTCTGAACGTCTTTTTTAAAAAAATAATAAAAAAAAAAAAAAAAAAAAAAATGAAAAAAAATGTTTTGAAAAAAAAGTTTTTGGACCTCCAACAGTGTACTAGGCATGATCGCGATTGCGAAATGGCATGTTTAACCCCCATACCAACCCCATCTTTCAAACATGGCAGCCATGTTTGTTTACATTTGAAGAAAACATAAGGGCTCCTTTCTCCTGAATGCCTGAACGGATTTCCAAGCGGATTTTTTTGTTTGAAAGCTGTGAAAAGCATGCACATGCATAGTGCATGATCTGTGCACGAATGTGTGCACCAGCGTGCACACTATTTTTTTAACCCTTTGTTGGCGAACCGGCAATATAAGAGGTCATCCCACTTTAAATATGGCACCGACTGAGTTAACAACAATACTATCACAGCTATAACAGTGCAAGTTCAATGGAAAGTGATGTTTAAAAATATATGTAGGCCTATATATATATATATATATATATATATATATATTTTTTTTTTTTTAGGGGTGCAACATATCGAACTGAATATCGAATACCGAACCGAAAGACCCTGTACCAAACCGAATCACCCTGTACCGAACAATACAATACAATACCACTCCACATCCACATTCCCCTGGAACCCCCTCAAGGACCCCTCGGGCTCCGCAGAGCCCACTTAGAGAACCACTACCCTAGAGGTTGGGTACTGTATTGTTCAAAGTTAAAACAAAAAAAATACGTAGTTATAAAAATACATTTATAAATCAAGGACATTCATGTTTATTTTTTGTATCGAAAAAGTATCGAACCGTAACACCAAAATATCGAACCGAACCGTGAATTTTGTAAACCGTTGCAACCTTAATGTATATATATATATATATATATATATATATATATATATATATATATATATATATATATATATATATTAGGAAAGACATGAGAAGGAGTATCCTCACCACCTTGTCTTGCCGCATTTGCATACATTTGCATATTAATTGGCACAGCTGATTAAATGTTTTTTTGTAATTTTAATTAAGTGTCCACAAAGGTATATGATTAGAGCAGTTTAGAATACAGGCTGACATCACTAGAAGCTAAACTGCTTGGGGACTGCAGTGCCTCGTTTGCTTTTTTTTCTCCTGCGGGGGGATTGTTGCTCAGAGAGAGCTCCTGTTTTATGACGGTCATTTTTCAATCTGCAGCAGATTACACAGTGTGTGTGTGTGTGTGTGTGTGTGTGTGTGTGTGTGTGTGTGTGTGTGTGTGTGTGTGTGTGTGTTAGGGATGGGACGATATGGAAATTTCATATCACGATTATGGTGATAAAAAGAAATCGCGATTTACGATATTATCGCGATAATCAAGATCCATTATCCTGGGGCGAAAAAATTTGCCAAAAAATAGCCCATCTACAAGCTCGACGCGTTGTGAGCTTGTAGATGGGCAATTTATTTGGCAGAGATTCGGTAGAGAGTGAAAAAAAGACATATTATAAGTACGTTTTACCAATACAGGGTTTAAATGGTACCAGATATGCAGCTCGGCAAATAAAAGGTGAATTGAGCCCAGTGCATGATGGAGGACGATATCACGATACATTCAATCTCCACAATACGATTATCATAAGGTTTTTTTAATCACGATAAACGATAATATCGCTTATCGTCCCATCCCTAGTGTGTGAGTGTGTGTGTGTGTGTGTGTGTGTGTGTGTGTGTGTGTGTGTGTGTGTGTGTGTGTGTTTTCGCGAGCGTGCATGTGTCTTAGAAAAACAGATTGAACGCGTAACACTGCTGACTTGTTAGGTTATTTAGGTAATTTTTCAAGCACATGTGCACATACCTGATAACTTTCCTCTGCATCTACCTATCCTATTAGGAGTGGATGCCATTATGAGTTACAAGTACACACAATAAATAATTCATATTATGGCTATCTATATGAGTTTAAAACTTTTAGTCGTTAAATGAATTATTTATCTGCTAACCGTTTCGTGTAGGTGTGAGTCCGTACATATACAGTTCTCTGACATCTTCTAAAGAAGGCAGTAACATGTAGGACAGTGGTTCCCAAACTTTTCAGCTCGAGACCCAAAAGAGAAATTAGACGTTTGCCCGGGACCCAGACTAATGAAAACAGCAGATCTCACCACTTTGTGAGCTTGTAGATCGGCTATTTTCACTACTTAACTCATTGAGTGCCTATCCCGAACTAGTTCGGCTTTATTATCGCATCCCAGAGTGCCAATCCCGAACTAGTTCGGCTTTTTAATAAAAAAAAAAAAAAAAAAAAATGCTGATATTTGCTGATATTTACCATCCACTCCAATGCAATCCAGGATCTTTAGAGCTCATTTTCTCTGTTTTTTCTCCTATGCATGAGGTGTGCAAGGTTTAATCATGGCTAAGTTGACGAAAATCTAAATCTAAAATGCTTGGTAGCCAATAGCTAACTTCAAGCTAACTTCATCCTCTTCCTGTACATGCACAAAGGAAAGTGTTCTGGCAAGTCATGGCTCCAGGGCTTGGGCATGCATTACCAGCATATCTCTATTATTCTCTGGCCACTGGGCGCCCTCTAGTGGTGATAGGCTGGCATTAAATGAGTTAAACATCTGTTGTCTAATTTATGGAATTTATAAGATTTTTCTTTTATTTATTCATTAAATTAAAAAAAGAGAGAAAAGAAATTTAAGAAAAATCATTGAATTTTTTTATTCACAAAAATCTTAGCCTTTTTAAGATGTTTATATGCTTTGAAATAATAATTTAAAACACAATGTAGGAAACACATTTTTAAAATGTGTCTGCAACCCAAAAATGGGTCTCGATCCAGTGCTTGGGAACCAGTGATGAAGGAGACGTAGGAGAGACGCCATGACACAGAGACAGACAGAGACAGACAGACAGACAGACAGACAGACAGACAGACAGACAGAGAAACTTCATCGTCGGTTTTGCTCTTGTAATTCCACACATTTATAGGATACCATACTGGGGACGTTTAGAAACATATAATATTACCTCACTGGTTCTTTGCTGTGGTCTGGAGGGGGGCTTTTCAAAGACATTTGGAAACGTTTTATTCATAAAATACTCAACATATTTTTTTTTCGCGATAGGATAGCCTACTCCGTCTGTGTGTGTGTGTGTGTGTGTGTGTGTGTGTGTGTGTGTGTGTGTGTGTGTGCGTTGCCAGCCACCAAAGATTGAAAATAAAATAGAGCAGTGGGTTTAAAGAGGAAAAAAGAAAAGAAAGAAAAAAGTAAAGTAGGTTGGTACATTTCTTTCTTCCCCTGTTCCCCATTAAAACCAGTCTACTGTATGTCTCAGGGCAATAGAACAACGGTGTTATCACTCTATATCTCACACACGCACGCACGCACGCACGCACGCACGCACGCACGCACGCACACGCACACACACACACACACACACACACACACACACACACACACACACACACACACACACAGTTTCATAAAAAAAGCTTCAATAAGTTTCATGTCCTCTCTCGATTTGTTTGACACTTGACAGCGGTCAATACTTGTGCCAGCAGAACGGCTGCGAATGTAGATATGTATGTATGTAAGCAGGTAGGTAGGTAGGTGTGTGTGTGTGTGTGTGTGTGTGTGTGTGTGTGTGTGTGTGTGTGTGTGTGTGTGTGTGTGTGTGTGTGTGTGTGTGTGTGTGTGTGTGTGTTTGAGCCCGGCTGTTAATGATGCTAACGTCATCATTAACGGCCAATGCGAGACCAGCGTTCCTGGTGATGCCAGTGGTGAACTGAACTGAACAATCCCTCTTAACCGACTCTTGGTCCAACAGGGGAATAATATACTTAAATGGTAAATGGTGCATTTATATAGCGCTTTTATCCAAGGCGCTTTACATAGATTGTGCATTACATTCACCTATTCACACACACATTCATACACCGGTGGCGGAGGAAACCATGCAAGGCACCAACCTACTCACCAGGAGCAATTAGGGGTTCAGAGTCTTACTCAAGGACCCTTCGACATTAACTCAGGGGGAGCCCGGATTCAAACTGGGAACCCTTCGTGCTCTAATAACGGTTTCTCTACCCCTGAGCTATGCCACCCCATGTACTTAAACTTAACTAAACATATAGTGGTATATACTGTAATGACAATAACTGGCAAAAGTAAAAAGCTTGTAGATCACTCTCGGCTGCGGCGCCGGAAGCTGCCTGCACATTCTGCGCAATGCACGATGGGATGTTGGAAAGCCCGATGCCGTGGGCTCAGCACCATTTGAGATGCAAACCAATATAGTTGAAGTGAAGTCAATAACATTTTCTCTATTACAATGTTTTTCTTCTTTTTTTGCGGCTATCAATGAATGTATTAGCTATTATTTGAATTGATTTAATTTATTTTTGTAAAATCTTTTGAAAAATGTGCAAAAAAACTAAACATTGATGCACACAAAAATAAATACGTCCTAATGTGGAACCGAAAAACCCTCACTCATTTTCTTCTTTGATTTTTGATGTACAGTATATAAGTTGAGTAGATCTATTCCGATCCTCAAAGCAGTCTTTTGGGAGTACTTAGAGTCACAGGCATTAAGACGTACTTGTCTTTCTAAATACAACTCCCCCCCCCCCCCCCCCCCCCCCACACACACACACACACACGCACACACAACATCCCGATGGCCCCTCCTCTCTCTCTCTCTCTCTCGCCGGCTCCCTTAAATTGCCGCTTCTTGAGTTACTAAGCCGTTCTAATGGGTACAACCTGTGTTGACTCTGCCTCAAACAATCTCTGGATTGGGGATGTTTGGCGTGTGTGTGTGTACACGTGTGTGTGTGTGTGTGCGTGCGTGCGTGCGTGCGTGCGTGCGTGCGTGCGTGCGTGCGATTTGGGTTGGGTTTTCATTTTAGGGATGGTCTGCCTCTGTGCCAGATGTGCCAATGTGGTTCCGATTTCTCTCTCTCTCTCTCTGTCTCTCTCTCTCTCTCTCACATACACACACACACACCTCTGACATAACAATGTTTCCAACCTCAGTTTGTGCACGCTAAACACCCCCCCCCCCCCCACACACACACACACCCCCTCTGTATACAATGTCCCAGACACACACAGCATGCGCAGTTGCGCACACAACACTCGCAGATATGTAAAAATGCATGCAGCCAAATGTACATTTCCATGCAAGCTTCCTATTGCGTGCTCATTCACACATAAGTACACAAACATACACACATGCTTCCACTAAGACCTGCGCGCGCGCGCACGCACGCACACACGCACGCACGCACGCACGCGCGCACAGACACACACACACAAACGCACAGACACAAAAACACATATGCAGGCACACACACTTTTAGGCCCTCACATACACAACACACACATGCCTACACAAACACAACTCACACACCCAAGCTTTCTCTCTCCCTGCTCGCTCACTCAAGAACAAATGCAGCCTCTCTGTGTATTGTGTACGGCAGGTTTCTTCAACGTTTTCAGGCCAAGGACCCCTTAGTTGAGAGAGAGATGAAGCAGAGACCCCCACAAGCTTTTCATAGATTCCATATAGTTTCATTGTTTGACAGCACAATCTACAGTGTATTTTGGAATCATGTCAATTTGTGCTTTCAGATATTTAACTACTGGAACTGTCAATACTTAAAAAACTTGACCTTTCAATCTGTACTTAGTCTGCTCTTTTACCTCTACACCAAAGCTCTTTGCCGGAAATAGCCGGCAACACGAGGCGTTGTGAGCTTGTAAATCTGGTATTTTTGGCTGACGTTCTCAGAATATGAACGCTAGGGGTTCAAGTGGTTAATATAAAAAAGGAGAAACAGGTTTCACACAAAGATTTGGAGGACCCCCTGTTGTAACTCTGAGGACCCCCTGTTGAAGACCCTTGGTGTGCGGGACGGGAAAGATCTTTCCTTAAAATCCAAGGACAAATCCTATTATGCTCTGCTCTGATGTCACACAAAACACAAACTCAAGGGCATGAAGCACATCGTTGCAGTATGGATACCATCCCCATATGTAAACGGTTTCTTCTATCAGCACAGCTGTGTGGCCGTAGCACCTGGGCGGGACCTCATAGCAGGACATTCTCTTCCAGTTGTCACTGGGGGTGGCTGCATCCAGCCTAAAGACACTGTGCTGAAGACAGTAAACCATACAGGTCGTGGAAAAGTGGAAAAGCCAATCAGTAGGGCCCTGAGCGCAGACGCAGTCAAAACCACATTTTTTTTTTGTTCTCTAAATTTTTATCCCACAATGCTGTAACCCATTTTTCACCCAGCGCCAATTGCCTAACCCAGGGGTCTTCAACAGGGGGTCCGGGACCCCTAGGGGGTCCTCAGAGTTGCTACAGGGGGTCCTCCAAATGTGTGTGTGATAGAAACCTTTTTTTCTCCTGTTTTGTATTAACCACTTGAACCCTAGTGTCCAAATTCTGAGAACTTTAGCCAAAAATAGCAGATCTACAAGCGATGAAACAATATGGAATTTATGAAAAGGTGGGGGTCCCTGCTTCATATCTCACCCAGGACTGTGAGGCAACAGTGCTACCGACTGCACCACTGTGCACCCCAAAACCCGTTTTTAACCACTTTTTGGTTTGTGCAAAATGCCCACACAAAATTTGGGGCCAGACTTGTCTCCAGGAGACACGTGATAATGTGAATGTGACCGGGATGGTTAGCCAGGCTACCACAGGTTGAGAACGACTACTAAAATGGTTGCTATAAAACAGTTCTATAGTCGTCCTATGTTACCCATGCATCCATGTCATTTCACTGCCCGCTTTACAAAAAAAAGCTGTCTGCAAGCTAAGGCACCTTCGGAGTGAACAGATTTACTTAATTGTCAAGTGGAATAAATGCATAAAGGAACTTGTGTAGGTGATAATTGGTGTGGAGAATCTCACAGCGTAGAGATGGTTCTCACGTTTAACAAAGGCTACCTGTCCACACAACCAGTTTGAATTCACTGCATATTTTAACAAATCACAAGACCTGAGCCATAAACACAACATCACACTGTACATATATGTGACTCTACTAGTGATAATTGGTGCTGAGATATACAGTAGGCGTTTTGACAACTTTGGATTTTACAGTATTGATGACTTGGCCTTTACATGTAATACAAAGTGGATCATCAAGGATATACAGACATAATTCAGACTTTTTTTTGTCCATAATACCAATGCTGGAAACTTATAAGAACACTGCCTATTCCCCATAATTGATAATATGCATTTCATAATGTATATGTTGAACAATGCATAATCTACTGTAGCTCTATATAAGTTGCTCTTTGCATTTCCTCATTGACTAGGAGTTTTGGTCACATATGCCCTAATTACTTTGTATCATATCTTTGTTCTCTTAGATCATACAGTACGTCGTCAATTGTATACACTTTTTTTTTTTTTTAAACAATATGTTTATTTTTATTTTTTACATTTTTTACATTCAAAACAATCCGCACATCACAATTGTATACACTTTTACTATGAATTATGTTATGAATTATATTATGAATACTATATATTTTCTCTGGTATAATTTATAACCTGTTCTCTTGGTTGCATTGCATGTTCTCATTTGCACTCTATAACTCCTCGACCATGCACATTTTATATAATATATATATATATTATCCCAAGATTTTAGTAACAAGTTACAATAATCAGTATTAAGAAAGAAAGTATTTTATTTTTTTGTATACACTGGTTACCGGTATTGCTGATCACTTATTTAAGGTATTAAAATGGCGTCCTTAAATTGTCACTTTGATGTGTCTTTGTAGGCAGACCTAATGTAGTGGATGCGACACGTGAGCTTTTAGACCTTGCCCGATTTTCGACATGTGACACCGCCATGCGATGAAGCACGGAATCGGGCTCGAATCTCTCTGGATAAATGGCTCCAGTGTAGAGTCATCGATGGGCAGCACAAAGAGCATCATGCGACGGCAGTAAGGAACACATCATATCTTGCATAGGAAGTGGAGCACCTGCGTGTTTGCGAGTCTTGTCAGATATCTTGTCAGGGATGTTCTCTCCACGGGGCCTGCAGAGCGAGGAGTGATGGGGGCCGCGGCGTACAAATCACCTGCGCTGTCGGGACACATAGGTAGAGCGCCAGATGAATGTTCCCGCTGCCTCTCCCCCCCGAGGGCCGCGCATTATCATAAATAAAACGCTACGCAAACGCCCCAGACGCAGCGGAGTAATGGAATTTGTCAACGGCAGAGAAGTGTGGTGGGTGCTGTTCTCTCTTTATCTGTGTCTGTCTCTTTCTCTCTCCCTCATTCTCATGCTCTGTGTGTGTGTGTGTGTGTGTGTGTGTGTGTGTGTGTGTGTGTGTGCGTGCGTGTGTGTGTGTGTGTGTGCGTGCACGTTGAGGCCTTGCCAAATCCTTAAACCCTCATCTCTGGTGAGTGTTTAGTGCTAACTCTGGCATTGAACTCCGGTGAGACGACGGAGCTGCGTTCATAATGAAATTACTCTGCAGACAAACAGGGTCGACTACTCATGGATGGACTGCATCAGGAACGCTTTTCTGCTAATTACGTAGCAGTGCTCTCTCTCTCTCTCTCTCTCTCTCTCTCTCTCTCTCTCTCTCTCTCTCTCTCTCTCTCTGGGTCCTTCTCGCCGTCGCTGTGTCCAATCAGAAATAAACATGTGTGAGTCATTTACGTTACAGTGGGAGGACAATAGGATTATGCTAAACAACAATACCATCATATTCTGTTGATTACGATTGATAATTAGGCTGATTTCATGCAGAGACAGAGAGAGGGAGAGATAAACAAATTGGCAAAGGTAGCAAATTAAAGCTAAATTAAAAAACCTAAACCTTTCTAAAAAAAGAAAATTCTACTGCTGTTTTTGTATAAAATAGGGCTTATGTCGATATGTTAGCTGTTGGCACAGAATATCAATGCAGTTACGCAGTAGCTACCCTCCTCTACCTGTAAACATATGTATAAATGTGTTCCATACACATACTGTATATCGTCACTGTCGGGCAGAAACCTCGTATCTCCAAGTTTCAAATTTGTAATTTACTTCGTAAAGTAAAGCCCTGCTTCATCATAGAAGACTGTCGCACAAAACTAGTGAAAATGGCAGATCTACAAGCACACAAGGCAGGCGTTGTGTGCTTGTAGATAGGCTATTTTCACTAGTTTAGATCATTTTGAAAACGATAAACAAAACGAACGGTTTTGGACATACAAGGTTTTCAACCGACAACGACGATATTCTTCCCGGCTGTCCCCACTAGCATTGGTGTAATGGTAGCCCCTCCCCTCCCCCCTCCCCACGCGTCATAACAAAGCTATCAGATGTGTTCTCTGCCCCGATTGGTCTCACCTGTGTTATCGCTGCCGGCAGAGAAGTGGATGCTATTACCTTCATCACTGTGACAGAGAGCCTCATCATTACTGAGCACCGTGCTGCACGTAATTACTTTAGTTTAGAGAGAGAGAGAGAGAGAGAGAGAGAGAGAGAGAGAGAGAGAGAGGGAGAGAATTCTCAGTCGACGGCCTTGGGCTGAATGTAGCGAATGCACTTATCTTATCCATATAATCATTCTATCAGCATTGCTCGCTTGTTAAAGTGGGTGAACTAAGACGTGAGGTCTGAGCTGGTATTTGTTCAGTTTCACTGTGAACAACAGCAATTCACTGTATTCCTACATGAACCTTTGTGTGAACCAACAGTAATATACTGTATACCTACATGAACCGTGACACAGAAACGAATCAGTATTGAGCATGGCTCACTGGTAATTACTTCTGTTTATCCAATGTGAAAGCTAGAAGGGAGGGGGAGAGATAGAGAGAGAGAGAGCGGGGGCATTCTACGTAATCTCTGGACTGTAATCTTCTGTTATTTGACAGTATCGTTTGCTAGTGGTATTTAATCATATTCATAATAACTGTTAATTGTACAGTCTGGGTGAATGGAAGTATACCATGAACTCAAAGGGATGGTACTGTACATCTGCTCCACGTGCTATGAGTACGTATAGGGTTAATGTTGACCTGATATTTTGACCTTGAATTATGATTAATTTGATGAGCACAGGTATCCACCAGCTCAGGTAGGTTATTGTGGGCCAACAATGTTCAGAATGCATGCACCAATCGGGATGGGAAATGAAAAATCTGACTGACCGGCCTTGATCTCATGGCAAAATACTGTATGTAGAAAAAAAAAATTACCTCCTGGTGGCATTTCTTCCTTGGCCCAGTAGAAATGTGAATTATTTAGATTTACAGTAGGACGGATTTGCGCGACTGTAAAGACGAGACAAAAGCGGGGAGGAAGCATCGTATCTGCTTTATTCCTGGATCATTTTCAGGGCTTCCGTGTAACGGATGCATTTGAAAATTGCGGGAGGCAAGTTAACTGTCCGGCTCTCTCCCTCATTCTCATGCTCTGTGTGTGTGTGTGTGTGTGTGTGTGTGTGTGTGTGTGTGTGTGTGTGCGTGCGTGTGTGTGTGTGTGTGTGCGTGCACGTTGAGGCCTTGCCAAATCCTTAAACCCTCATCTCTGGTGAGTGTTTAGTGCTAACTCTGGCATTGAACTCCGGTGAGACGACGGAGCTGCGTTCATAATGAAATTACTCTGCAGACAAACAGGGTCGACTACTCATGGATGGACTGCATCAGGAACGCTTTTCTGCTAATTACGTAGCAGTGCTCTCTCTCTCTCTCTCTCTCTCTCTCTCTCTCTCTCTCTCTCTCTCTCTCTCTCTCTGGGTCCTTCTCGCCGTCGCTGTGTCCAATCAGAAATAAACATGTGTGAGTCATTTACGTTACAGTGGGAGGACAATAGGATTATGCTAAACAACAATACCATCATATTCTGTTGATTACGATTGATAATTAGGCTGATTTCATGCAGAGACAGAGAGAGGGAGAGATAAACAAATTGGCAAAGGTAGCAAATTAAAGCTAAATTAAAAAACCTAAACCTTTCTAAAAAAAGAAAATTCTACTGCTGTTTTTGTATAAAATAGGGCTTATGTCGATATGTTAGCTGTTGGCACAGAATATCAATGCAGTTACGCAGTAGCTACCCTCCTCTACCTGTAAACATATGTATAAATGTGTTCCATACACATACTGTATATCGTCACTGTCGGGCAGAAACCTCGTATCTCCAAGTTTCAAATTTGTAATTTACTTCGTAAAGTAAAGCCCTGCTTCATCATAGAAGACTGTCGCACAAAACTAGTGAAAATGGCAGATCTACAAGCACACAAGGCAGGCGTTGTGTGCTTGTAGATAGGCTATTTTCACTAGTTTAGATCATTTTGAAAACGATAAACAAAACGAACGGTTTTGGACATACAAGGTTTTCAACCGACAACGACGATATTCTTCCCGGCTGTCCCCACTAGCATTGGTGTAATGGTAGCCCCTCCCCTCCCCCCCTCCCCACGCGTCATAACAAAGCTATCAGATGTGTTCTCTGCCCCGATTGGTCTCACCTGTGTTATCGCTGCCGGCAGAGAAGTGGATGCTATTACCTTCATCACTGTGACAGAGAGCCTCATCATTACTGAGCACCGTGCTGCACGTAATTACTTTAGTTTAGAGAGAGAGAGAGAGAGAGAGAGAGAGAGAGAGAGAGAGAGAGAGGGAGAGAATTCTCAGTCGACGGCCTTGGGCTGAATGTAGCGAATGCACTTATCTTATCCATATAATCATTCTATCAGCATTGCTCGCTTGTTAAAGTGGGTGAACTAAGACGTGAGGTCTGAGCTGGTATTTGTTCAGTTTCACTGTGAACAACAGCAATTCACTGTATTCCTACATGAACCTTTGTGTGAACCAACAGTAATATACTGTATACCTACAACCGTGACACAGAAACGAATCAGTATTGAGCATGGCTCACTGGTAATTACTTCTGTTTATCCAATGTGAAAGCTAGAAGGGAGGGGGAGAGATAGAGAGAGAGAGAGCGGGGGCATTCTACGTAATCTCTGGACTGTAATCTTCTGTTATTTGACAGTATCGTTTGCTAGTGGTATTTAATCATATTCATAATAACTGTTAATTGTACAGTCTGGGTGAATGGAAGTATACCATGAACTCAAAGGGATGGTACTGTACATCTGCTCCACGTGCTATGAGTACGTATAGGGTTAATGTTGACCTGATATTTTGACCTTGAATTATGATTAATTTGATGAGCACAGGTATCCACCAGCTCAGGTAGGTTATTGTGGGCCAACAATGTTCAGAATGCATGCACCAATCGGGATGGGAAATGAAAAATCTGACTGACCGGCCTTGATCTCATGGCAAAATACTGTATGTAGAAAAAAAAAATTACCTCCTGGTGGCATTTCTTCCTTGGCCCAGTAGAAATGTGAATTATTTAGATTTACAGTAGGACGGATTTGCGCGACTGTAAAGACGAGACAAAAGCGGGGAGGAAGCATCGTATCTGCTTTATTCCTGGATCATTTTCAGGGCTTCCGTGTAACGGATGCATTTGAAAATTGCGGGAGGCAAGTTAACTGTCCGGCTCGCAGGACCACTGCGCTATAGAAGCATTCTAGTTTGACAGGAATATTGTCCAGCCACTCTGAATATTATCTGATCACTGTGTGTGTGGCTCGGAGCCGCGTGGCAGCTTGTTAATGTTTGTGATCCAGGAAAACGAGGCTTATTATTTGGTTGCACAATAAATTGTCCTGGATAAGAGTGTCAGCCTTGTTAAATACCTGGCTCATAATTTATCCCGTTTGTCCAGTGTAAAAACCTGGAAAGGGAGCGAGTAGGAGAGAGCGTGTGTGCAGGGGCGTCACAAGGGGTGGGGGGGGGGGGGGGGGGGGGGGAGTGGGACTGAGTTACTAGGGCCCAACGTGGAGGGGCCGTAATTATTTAGCTATTGAAGTATAGCTGCAAGCTTGTAGATCTGCTATTTTTGAAAAGTCGTGAAAATGTGTGCAAATCGTTGAATATATGTACTTTTTAAGCGAACATTTGAAACTAAAATTTTGCTTCTGGGGGGTCCCTGGAACTAAATATTTTTTAGATGGCCGGGGTCCGAGGCCAAATACATGTCATTTTGGGGGTCCTTCACATGAAAATATTCGAGCACCACTGACATAGAAAACATAGGTTTTTCAAAAAATACGTAGAAGGATTTGAAATATTCAGACTCCGTACAAATTTTCACGATTTTTCAAAAATAGCA
>NC_137831.1:25223053-25228053 GCF_963921795.1 Nannobrachium achirus | reverse complement strand
TTTCTGCAAATCCCCTGAAAATCTATCGTCTTGCCAATGGCAGGACACGTGAAGTCTTGAAATGGCACATCTGTACAAGGTTTCCACCTGACATTAGTTGTGTTTCCATAAAGCCTGTTAATGTGCATTAAGGGTTTTGCGCAAAAATCTTTTTATGGAAACACTTCAAAATTCAAATTAACTTTCATTATCGGCAAAAACTTGTATCCGCTTGGAGGAGGTGGATGCGCATTAGTGAATGGAAACGGGTCAGCCAATAAAAGCGAATAAATGATGACGTTCTGGTCCATTGTATTAGCATTAGCCCTCAAAACAAATCGTCTGAACTCTGTGTAAATTCCTCCCGTTTTCACAATGTTCCAGCTCAGCTGTAGCTCTTTACAGACTGTTGTGCAAAGACAACATCCGACAGAACTTAAAACAAAGATTTGTTCAAGCTAAACTTATAACAAACTGTCTCAGTATCACGTTCAGTCTCTGTTGTGTTGTTTGTTTGTGTCGCTCTTCTGCGACCTGGCGTTTCCCAAGGACCCTAAGCACAATGGTGGGGGCCAGTGGTGGGCAAGGAGGTAGGGAGCGATACACTAATTCGAATGACACCCGCAAATGGAAATAGGCTAAATTCGCTTTGTCTTAATGCGCATTTCTGATAATTAGCTTCCTATATTCGAATAAGTTTATGGAAACATGACTAATGACACACGCGTGGCCGCGTGCGTGCGTGCGTGCGTGCGTGCATGCATGCGTGTGTGTCATAGCCAATCAGTGTTGACATGACACAGGTGATGACAGCGCTCCTCAGATCCCCAGCAGGCTCACTGCAGCTTTCAGAGAGCATCAGAGATGTGATCCCACACAACAGAGTAGAGCAGAGCAGAGCAGACAGCGCATCCATGCTGACATGCATCAACAATACATAAATAAATAAGTATTAAGTAATAGTACCAAACGCCACAATAATACCACAAAACATCTGTGTCTGTGTACCTTAGAACAGTGGTTCTCAACCTGTTCAGGCCTCGACCTCTAAAATAATCATATTTTAACTGGCGAGCACTATGAGTTGAGGCCTTACATTTTGTATAACACGGTTCTATTGTGAACATAGCTGATCTACATGCTTCTAAAGCAGTGGTTCTCAACCCGAGGTTCCCAACCCTCAGGTTTAGAAGATGGGCAGAGTGAAGAAAAACAGAAAGAAAACCACACACAAACGCACACATGCACACGCAAACGCACACACACACACACACACACACACACACACACACCACACACACACACACACACACACACATACACATACACATACACATACACACACACACACACACACACACACACACACACACACACACACAGTAGTAGTAGTAGTAAAAATGTACTGTATAAATGACTGCCTTTCAGAGTCTCTTCAAGTGTTTGAGGCCTTTCCCTCCAAACAACCCGGTTCAAAGACTCTGCTCAAAACAAGGAAAAGACTTGTTTTCCTGCGCTGTGTTTTTTGAAAGTCACACACACACTGACACGCCCCTCCCTCCCCCGCCTTCCTGTGCAGATTTGGACATGATTACCAGTGAGAAAACCAGAGGGGGGCCTGGATCCAAGAAGATGGAACGTTCTGTATGTGTGTTTGTGTGTGTGTGTGTGTGTGTGTGGTGTGTGTGTGTGTGTGTGTGTGTGTGTGTGTGTGTGTGTGTGTGTGTGTGTAAAAGAGAGAGAGAGATATGCATAATGTTTGTGTGTGCATGCTTTGTGTGTGGGTTACACGCAAATGTATTATGTTTTATCGCATTGTTTTAGTTTACTACATTGTAATTGTGTTTATTGCTTTTATTGTTATACCTTGAGATGTTTTCTTTACTGTATTACCTGAATGATGAAATGTCTGTATAGCACTTTGGTACGATGAAAGTTGTTTTTAAATGTGCTCTATAAATAAACGTGATTTTATTTGATTTGATTTAATGTTTTTGTAGCTTGTGAGAGTGAATAAAATGATCACATGCACGTGTGCGCACACACTCACGCACACCCTGTTTTACCAAGTACATTTCACACACGCCGTAGCACAAGCGAGTTTGAAAGCCTGAAAGCTCTCCTCTCTCTCTGAGGTGAAAACCTAAGTACTTTAACAATGGCATTTCACCGCCTTAACACGCGGGCGTGGACACACACACACACACACACACACACACACACACACACACACACACACACACACACACACACACACACACACACACACACACACACACACACACACACACACACACACACACACACACACACACACACACAGAGAGAGAGAGAGTTATGATTGAATAACACTTCCTCCAGAGGCTTTGATCTCAGAAAATAAAAAGAGCAAGCCAGCCTAAAATTTGGTACAGATTAAGGCTTGTTCAAAGCCACCGAAAATGACGGCGGATATTTCTTCTCTCGCCTTTACTTCTACCTTTAAGTCCAACAGAGTGGACGAATCATTACACTTCAAAAAAAGTACCGACCTTCGCCGTTTAAACCCAAATCATTAAATAATAAATAAATAAATGAAAACTCCCCAAAAAGGAAATATACCTAATTACCAGGCGGACAAATGCACCTAATTCTCCCCCTGCTCTCTCTCTCTCTCTCTCTCTCTCTCATCTCTCTCTCTCTCTCTCTCTCTCTCTCTCTCTCTCTCTCTCCCCCCCCCCCCCTCCTCCCAGCTCCAGAGCACAGAGAACACACTGGGGATTAGGTGGTTCTCAACCCGTGGGTTGGCAGTAGATCTACAAGCTCACAATGCTCACAACGTGAGGCATTTTGAGCTTGTGGATATGCTCATTTCACAATATTTATCTGTGGAGACGAGAAAAAATAAAATAAAATTATGCCTCAGCTCCTACAATTCAAAGTGCTTGTCAGGGTGGGGGGTCACAAGTTCAAATATGATGATCATTTTGGGGCCTGAAAAGGTTTAGAACCAATGGATTAGTGGAAGTTACTAGTACAGCTGCTCAACATTTATCTATCTATAAATGCGAGAAGTCTCTGCGTGTCTGTCTGTCTGTCTGCGTGTATGTAATCCGCGTATCTCGAGAACCGTTCGTCCCACCGGCTTCAGATTCGGCACGCGCGTTCCCCGCCGCGGCACGGAGTGCAGTGCCGGGTCTCGACCCGACCCGACGCGCGGTTTTCCCGAACCGGCGCGAAACGTTCGGAATCTCCTTATGCGGGGTTGATTGTTGACATCAGGCTGTTCCGGAGGAAATCGGCGAAAGCTCTGACTCATTGTGACATCACTTCATAAAAGGCTCTGACATCACGTACGCCACATGAGTCAACAAAAAATCTCTGTGAGTGTGTGATTGTGTATGTATGTATGTAATCCGCGTATCTCGAGAACCGTTCGTCCCACGGGCACGCGCGTTCTCCATATATGGGCATAAAATGAATGCCCCCATATATGGGCATAAAATGGATTGCAGACAGACAGATACAGATATCTCCATAATATGGACATAAATGGACAGAGGCAAACAGATGGTCAAAGATCTCCATATATGGCATAAAATGGACGCAGACAGACAGATACAGATATCTCCATATATGGGCATAAATGGACACAGGCAAACAGATGTTCAAAACGGGTCCTATGACAACAGGTATAATGAGGTTTGCATTAAAGGGGGAACCGGCACTGTGTCTTATGGGCATAAAATGGATTGCAGACAGACAGATACAGATATCTCCATATATGGACATAAATGGACAGAGGCAAACAGATGGTCAAAGATCTCCATATATGGGCATAAAATGGGACGCAGACAGACAGATACAGATATCTCCATATATGGGCATAAATGGACACAGGCAAACAGATGTTCAAAACGGGTCCTATGACAAACAGGTATAATGAGGTTTGCATTAAAGGGGGAACCGGCACTGTGTCTGCAACACAGTTGGAGGCACAGACAGATACTCCATATATGGGCATAAAAATGGACGTAGATAGACAGATATCTCCATAATATGGGCATAAAAATGGACCCAGAACTATAACTGCAGTGATCTCCATATATGGACATAAAATGGACGCCGACAGACAGACAGACAGATACAGATATCTCCATATATGGGCATAAATGGACACAGGCAGACAGATGGTCAAAACGGGTCCTATGAAAACAGGTATAATGGGGTTTGCATTAAAGGGCGGGGCATTCATTCCCTATTTACATTGTTCCGAGTGGCCAGGTCGCCGACTAGACGTTAACTAGACTAGTTAACTAAATGATGTGTCCAAAGGTTGCAGCCACTTTGTCAGGGAGGAATCCACAGGGAAATGAATTCCGTCTATACGATTTATATTATAGGTGAAGCATGACAAAAAGCTTAACTTTTCTGTTGTGCAGGGAAAGAATACAGATCAATCTCAGAAAATTAGAATATTTTGTAAATATTCTTGGAACCTTCATATTTCTTGAAACGTTCACCATATTCTAGATACCTTGCACATTCGGTGAATTATTCCGAACATTTTTTTGTTAAAATATCAAGAATTACAATATTACACAAAACCACTCAAAACAAGGATTTATATTAAAGAGATGTCAACCTTCTGAAGTCAGAGTTGCTTGAAGTCCATGCAGTGGGAAGTTTGCGAAGTCAGTTATGATTTGGGGTGCTATGGCATCTGCAATGTTTTTTTTTTACAAAATATTCAAATTTTCTGAGATTGATCTGTATATATGTTACAGTCATTTTGGGTAACTCAGTGAGACTGTGGTAAGAGCGCTCGTTTTGTAGTTCACCACACACTAATCACCACCAGATGGCGACGCAGCCATTCAATAGTGAAGGCGCTGACGTCACTCGTTTGCGACTCTCTTTCTTTATTTACTAGCCTAGCCTAGCCTAGCCTAGCTAGCCTAGCCTAGCTTAGCCATTAGCTCCATTGTAGTCACTTGGACAGGGCGTTTATCGTGGGCTTGCCCAGGCCTTACGGCCTGGGC
>NC_137831.1:25193053-25218053 GCF_963921795.1 Nannobrachium achirus | reverse complement strand
CTGTGCGCGTATGTCGTCCACCTACATGTAATACGTGCGGTAAGTATAGATTGTCCTTGTTGTTTATGATACGGATTGCAGCTTTACAACTCGTCCACGACCTCTTGAGACACGCGCAGGCAACACACATGCACGACACGTAACACACACAAGCTCTGTTATTCTTCAGTTCCACCTACTGTATGTGAGCACACTGGAGCCTGATTTACTAAATGATTTGTCTATGAAAGCAAACCCAAAGAAGTGACTATACAGGGGTGTGGCACCAAATTCTGGGCGCTGCGAGCTTGTAAATCTGCTATTTTTGAAGTCTTTGAATATTTCAAATCCTTCTAAGGTTTTTAAAAAAACCTATGTTTCCATGTCAGTGGTGCTCAAACTTTTTCATTTGAAGAACCCCCAAAACGTATTTGACCACAGACCACCATCTCAAAATATTTAGTTCCAGGGACCCCCCAGAAACAAAATTTGAGTTACAAATGTTCGCTTAAAAAAATACATATATTCAAAGATTTGCACACATTTTCATGACTTTTCAAAAATAGAAGATCTACAAGCTCGCTGTGCGGCACCGTGAGCATGTATAGCTGCTATTTCTTCAATAAAATAATTAAGGCCCCTCCACCTTGGGCCCCAGTAACTCAGTCACACATCCCCCTCTTGTGACGCCCCTGGCTTCAAAATCTGTGAAAATATATATGTTTGAAACATTTCAGCTATCCAACCAACTCTTGACACAACATATTTTTTATCCAGGGTTCGGAAAGGTTTCAGAAGAACCGTTTTAAAGGAAGACAGAATTAGAAAGACGCCCAAGCAAGCACAGTTTAGAAACTAGCCCAACAAACCAGCAGTATGCAACTTCCAATACTTTACAAGAGACCGTTCAGAAAAGTCGCGTATAATAAGCAGACATGGCAACACCGAAAGCGAGCGATGATCAATGAGAAAACGATCAACGACGAACGAGCCTGGCATGCACAGAAGACCAAAAAAACAAGGTACTACTTGAAGTTCAAAACCCTCTCTCTCCCTCTCCTCTCTCTCTCTCTCTCTCTCTCTCTCTCTCTCTCTCTCTCTCTCTCTCTCTCTCTCTCTCTCTCTCTCTCTCTCTCTCTCTCTCTCTCTCATTCAGATGTGCAGGTTTGTTTGCAGGATAAAGTCCAGTTCTTTGATCAGCGTTAATTAGACAGGCAGAGCCTGGGATGGATACCTATTAGAACTCTGCAGGTTAGCCTCCCCGCTAATCTCCGGCTCTGCCGAGCGTTAGGGCTGAGTGTGTGTGTGTGTGTGTGTGTGTGTGTGTGTGTGTGTGTGTGTGTGTGTGTGTGTGTGTGTGTGTGTGTGTGTGTGTGTGTGTGTGTGTGTGTAGGGTGCTCCTGTACGAGAGAGTTCTCCTCAAAGGCATCTAAGGTGAGGAGGAAGGCGTGATGAAAGAGGTTCGTCTTTCTCCTCTTGGCGTAGATCAATACCTCTCTCTCTCTCTCCCTCTCTCCCTCTCTCTCTCTCTCTCTCTCCCTCTCTCTCTCTCTCTCTCTCTCTCTTTTGCCTTTGGGGGATCAAGAGTTTGAAACACAAAGGAAAGAGGTTTTCTTTTTTTGCATAAAGATCCAAACACCGGTTCACAAGTTTTTTTTTTTTTCCTTTCCCTCTTTCTTCCCTTGCTGGTCTTTATGCTTCACACACACACGCACGCACGAATGCACGCACGCACGCACGCACCCTCGCTTACTTCATTTGGTTCTTAAACTTCTACTCCTAGGAGGAGGAGGACTGAGGTTACTTAGGCTTAGGCCTTTTCTAGGGTTCATGTTTTATTTATTTTTTTCAATTTTATTTTTTCATAAAAGCAAAGGTTAAAGGTATATTCAGTGATTACATTTCATTCAAATAAAAATATAATTGGTACATTTTCCATTCATTCTCCTCACTAGAATGTTTGCTGACCATATAAGGACTTCCACCATGGCCCGTGTTGCGAGCATAGCTAAATTCGGTTTTCAGAGGTGGCCAGCCAGTCCTCGTAGTTATGTTAGTGATGTTATGATGATCAAAATAAAAGTTTTGAGAACCACAGTCGCTCTGAATTAAGAACGTCTGCTAAATGCCTAGATTGTAAACTACTGAACTCATAAAATGCCACAGTCTCGTAGTAAATCAGTATTATACATATCCTGAAGCTGGAGACGTAGGCCTACAGATATTCAGTGATTGGGTCTAATGATCAAAACGAGCATTATAATGGTATAAAAATCTATAAAAAAATAAACATTTCCAGTAAGGGACAAGATGACCCCGGCCACTTTCATTATCACTGAATACACCTTTAAAGCCTCAATCCGTGGTTTCTTCACCTGGCTGGCAGCATGGAGAACAGTAGGATCGATATAACTATAAACATCATATTTGTATATGATTGTGTTCCTTGTTTAGGAAACAGCACTAGTGGAGGGGGCTCCTTACTTAAATGCCGTTTCACACATGTATGTACTACTGTACATGGATGGATAGGTTGTTTAGAACAGTCGTTCTCAACCTTTTCAGGCCGCGACCCCCAAAATAGTCATTTTTGAACTGGGGACGCCCCTACCCTGCACTTGGAATTGTAGGAGTCAGTTGGCATTACATTTAGTTTGACTATCTATTCCATTGTGAAAATAGCCGAT
Source organism: Nannobrachium achirus (assembly GCF_963921795.1). Taxonomy (NCBI): domain Eukaryota; kingdom Metazoa; phylum Chordata; class Actinopteri; order Myctophiformes; family Myctophidae; genus Nannobrachium; species Nannobrachium achirus. Next base: position 25,215,387 of record NC_137831.1, on the reverse strand, counting down.
CTACATGCTCACAACGCCTCACAATGAGCATGTAGATAGGCTATTTTCACAATTACTGCCTCTAATATTTGACAATTTGACCAATGTTTGAACGGAGGTACTGAAAAGGTCTTTAAAGTCCTTAAATTGTCACTTAAGAAATGTGCAGATATACCTGTATACACTTATACTCTATGTTGGTCTGTTTACTGTTAACTGAGAAAACAATGTTAAAGATGGGGTACCATAATTCCCCCCCCCCCCCGCCACCATCTGTTCCGTCATTTCCTTTCACAAAGATATATTTTAAAATAACATTTCTGATAAGCAGCCAGCTATATATTATGCTTAGATTATTTGGATTTATATTAGGACAGACTTGCACGACTGTAAAGACAAAACAGAAACAGGGAGGAGGCCTCTCATCCACTTCGTCCCAAAGTAGCTTCCGTTGCTCCAGCTGCGTGACAGTAGCATTTGACAATTGTGGAAGGCCACAGTCTGCCTCGCGAGGCTACTGCTAACACAATATCTTGTATGGGGTGTGGGGCCTGGAACCACGCATTTTCAAATGGGGGTTAGCGGCCTAACCCATCACGCAGCAAACAGCATTCAACTAAAAACAACTAAAAATGTGATTGGCTTTCAAAATAGTCAATGCAACTCTGCCCTCAATCCCCTCAATTCCTGCATATCTGACCAAACACCTCCAAAACGTTAGCGGCACCCACAGCCACGACACCAGAGGGAGTGCACACAATGATCTGATAACACAAACCCTTAAGACAAATATGGGTAAGGCAAGGTGTTTAACTGTACTTAAATTTTTTTGTATTGACTATACTCTGTTGTGCACTGTTATTCATTTTTGTCTAAAATATTCAATCAATCAAACAGCCAGAAGAAGAAGGAGGCAAGCAAGGTATGTTCCAGCGGGGTTGCTGTGAAACGTGTGTAAATGCGGTGTGGAGGACAGGGAGAAACAGACCACCAGGTGCAGTCCAACACCCTAGAGGGACACCACACCACCAGCTGCCCAGAAAAAGAAACAACCCCGAAAAGACATCTCCAAGCGAGGTACTTCAAAGAAGGGGGCTTGGATTGTGTTCAGTGCTGACACACACACACACACACACACACACACACACACACACACACACACACACACACACACACACACACACACACACACACACACACACACACACACACACACACACACACACACACACACACACACACACACACACACACGTTTGCAAGCCCAAAGTGTGCATGCATGCCCGCACAAGATGCACGATCCTGAGGGGATGATTTGAAGGCCGAGACAAAGGCTGCTACGGCTGGTGGACACACACACACACAGAGAGAGAGAGAGAGAGTTTTGTTTCTGTGTGCTCTAAGAAAAAAAAACTAACAATATTGTTCATTTAACTCAGAGCTGTGGAGTGGCAAAAGGGCCTTTCTGTGTGGAATTTGCATGTTCTCCCCGTGTCCCCTAGGGTAGGTACCCTCACAAAAAGGCATGCATTAATCCTAGTATCTATACTGCCTCCCAGGTTGGCAGAGGGAGAGTAGCACATCGTGGGATAAAAACGTATTGTGGAGTGTCCCCGTGAGCCCACTCTGACCAGAGACATGGCATACTAATTGTCTCTATTGCAGTGCCGTGAGGCAAGTCCAGGGGTACCTCAGAATACTTATAATACTCAGAATTCATCAATATCACTTCAGTTTAATCACTTAGACCCTCTATACTTAATAAAACGGACCGGACTTGCACTGTACTATGGCATGTACTTTCAATCTACACAGTACCGGCCCCATGGGGGGGGGCCCGGAGGGGCCCGGCCCCCCCAAATTGCCCTTTGGGCCCCCCCAGTTCAGATTGGGCAGTAGTACCCCAGAACACCATTATTTTAATATCTTTTACAGGTTTTAAATATAGGTTATTTTTATGTTCTTTGTGATTATTATAAAATATATACATCTTCAAATTAATTAATAGAAAATATTGAAAATGCAATAATAAAAGATTCATAGAACCGCCCCTGCACGATTCATAGAACCGCCCCTGCACGGTGCGCACCGCACCGAGTCGGGTTTGTTTTGCTGTAGCACATGACGCGCGACGCATGCGTCATTACCTGTGTTGTTTGTTGTGGAGGGGAATTCAACTATTTTCAGTGAGAGCAGAGAAGTGAGAACAGAGAATCATGGACATAAGAAACTGGCTCAAAAAGCCACAAAAGTCTACAGCTGACCCAGCCCTGGTAGTGAAACTATGCCGGTTGTTCCAGCAGCAGGTAGACCTTTTTCCCCTTCTCTTCTCCCTTTCCCTTCCGTGGAGATGGCGAGCCTATTCATTAATGCTCAATAGGTTGTTGTCGTTGGTGATTACTTTTAGCCTTGTTTTTCAACTTTCCTCCCGCCGTGGAGATGGTGACTTAATACTACAGTATTAAGAATAATTCTTAAACTACAGTGTTAAGAATTGCCCGTCCGTCCGTCACACGTCACACGTCACACCTTTGCCCTGCTCATATCTCCGCATCAGTATGACATCACGCCACATGTGTACACAAACCTTTGTGTACGTTGCTAGCAACCAACTGTTTACCCTAGCAACCAACTGTTTACCATAGCAACCATGTTTTTTTTACCCTAGCAACCAACTGTTTACCATAACAACCAAATACGCAGAGCAGGGATCTCCATATATGGGCATAAACAGGTGACATCACACTGATGTCAGATACTCAGAGCAGGGATTTCTCCATAATATATGGCCATAAAAGGGATTCTGTTAGGGATCTCCATATATGGGCATAAAAGGGATTCTGTTAGGGATCTCCATATATGGGCATACAAGGGATTCTGTTAGGGATCTCCATATATGGGCATAAAAGGGATTCTGTTAGGGATCTCCATATATGGGCATAAAAGGGATTCTGTTAGGGATCTCCATATATGGGCATAAAAGGGATTCTGTTAGGGATCTCCATATATGGGCATAAAAGGGATTCTATTAGGGATCTCCATATATGGGCATAAAAGGGATTCTGTTAGGGATCTCCATATATGGGCATAAAAGGGATTCTGTTAGCTGTTAGTGATCTCCATATATGGGCATAAAAGGGATGCTGTTAGGGATCTCCATATATGGGCATAAAAGGGATTCTGTTAGGGATCTCCATATATGGGCATGAAAGGGATTCTGTTAGGGATCTCCATATATGGGCATAAAAGGGATTGTATCCCAGATGATGCCCTGTTAGGAGATCCACACTAACAGAATCCATATATGGTCCTACTGACAGCTGCTATAAGCCAACCCTGGCGATAAGGTCTGAGTCGAAGAAATGCTTCTTTCCTGGCAAGAATTGCCCCTTTATACTGTAGGGCTCGTTTGTGTATTGTATGACATCACGCCACATCATCGGCTGAGGACTGTGTGATGTCATCATATCTCCATATATGGAGACATAAGTTGCTCATGCCCAAATATGGGCTGGTGAGGTCAGACTTAGTGTGATAAGTAGGTTATCTCCATATATGGAGATTCAACTTCAATGAGTAACCATGGCAAACTGTCAACTGCCCGTATGTCTTGATAATTGGTAAAACAAACTTTTGGCCTATTGGAGATTGGAGATTGGAGATTGGAGATAAGCGACCAACGGTCGCTTATCTCCCGATTAGGGAGTCTTACTGGTATAGGTGAGCATTTATATATATATATATATATATATATATATATATATATATATATATATATAGTGCCCACCCTGGAAAAATTAAGGCCCCCCTGCTTATTATTTCCTGGGGCCGGCTCTGAATCTACACCAAATCTCGTAGCCAAAAATATCAGAGCTAGTAGGGTCAGCTGTTTTTGGCATATGTTCAAGTGGTTAAACGCGATCAGATTTTGTCCACAAATGCTTTATTGATGTTTGTACAGTACCATATGAGAGATAACAGGCAAACATTGATCAAAATAACAATTCTACATTCTACAATTGTGTATACTTCTTATAAATTAAGTAATGCAGAATAACAATGATTTAAGAGTATAAGATGAAAACAAATAGGTCCATTTGGTTTCATTTTACACTATCAACAGTTAAAGATCTATAATGGTCCATTTGGTTACCAACTCTCCAGCATCTAGCTGGGGACCACCGGGAACCCCATCAAGGTCCACTGGTGGTCCTCGGAACCACTGGTTGAGAACCACTGCTACAAAGCAACAATATAATTCAGGGGATGCCGTGGATGAAAACGTTATTTCGTCTAGTCTATGGAGTTAATATTACTCTAATAGAGCCGGTGGGGTTACAATGTGGCTTCCCTGTGTATTTTTGGTTTCTTCCTGAAAGCTGAAAGCCTCAGAGTCAAAAGGCCTGATTGAAAAACACAGATTCAATGACATCATAAAATCATCCACTCCCCTTTTACCATACAAACACTGTGGGTGTGGCTAACTTCAGCTGGGTCACCACCCACCTGACAACCAGGCAAGCTTAATGAGCAGGTGGGTGCCTCCACACAAAAACATAATTTTAACACTTTATGTACACTTTTTTTTGGACAAAATCTTCCTCCTAGTATAATCATAATACCTGATCATCATGTTTTAGGGAGGGGAAAAAATCAAGGCACCCCATTTTTAATATAAATAAATAACCACTACTATAAGCCCGCTCTGACCAGCGACATGGCAGAAGTAAGTGGTGATGCTCTGGAGGGAGTTCAGCACCATGGAGAGCGACTAGCCCTGGGCATGAAGTAGACCAGGGGTGGGCAATTATTTTTTCCATGGGGCCACATGAACAACAGAAAATATTGTGGAGGGCCGGGCCAAAAGGCAGTGCTCCCTGCAATATGTGCTCCCCACAAACTAAACACACAGCTCTAACCTCCGAATTCAGTAAATAAATACTTAGTGGTCCAATTTTTCGTCTTTTCTTTTTTTAGCCACTTTAGCCATTTTTGATGGGTAAGGTAAGGCAGGTCGTCTTGACTTGTGACCAGTCTGACCACCTGCTTGTTATTGAGACAACGATCCAGTGATCACGCACACGTGCTGATGTACGCGTTGCGTCCATATGTACGTGAATAAAAAAAACTTCAAAATAAAAGCAATGCAGCTTTAGCCCATGCATGAGGTAACATTAGAAAATGTGTTTATGTTGTAATTTGCCATTAACCGTACACGGGCTGGTCAGAGTGAACCAAAGGGGCGTATACGGCCCCCGGGCCGTACAATGTCTTGGTCTGAAGTAGAAGGTGAATGCTGTGTCTGACTAACAAGAGACGACACCTGTGTTCTTGACCCAGCCCGGGGTCATGCAGACAGAGACAGACGCCCTCTTCCCCACAGTCAGTCAGAGGCTCCCTTCACTCCGCTAAACACGCCACTATATAGACCAGTGGTTCTCAACCTTTTCAGGCCGCAACCTCCCAAATAATAATATTGTAACTGGCGAGCACTAAGAGTTGGGGCATTTCATGTTGTATAACACGGCTGAAATTGTGAAAATTCTATACCTCAGAAAGAAAGAAAAGAATAAGAGTTGCTTATCAACAAACTATACTGTAAAATGAAACCAAATTGTTAAACACCCATATTACTCAATTTACAAGAAGTGTACGGAATTAGAGAATGTAGAAGAATTGTTATTTTGATCGATTGCCTGTACCACATCTATACAGCATGGAATTGTGGACAAAATCGTATCCAACGATAAAGAAATATTCTACGTTTTTTGTCTGAGAGACTAATTCTCATCAAATGGTGGTCCGTGGCTCAAATGCTGAATAAATAATGGACCTTGAAATGAAAAGGGTTGAAAACCACTGTAGTAGCCTACTGTATATAGAGTTTAAGTTTAAGAGTTTAAGTTTAAGACATGTTATAACCTGCCAGCCTGTGTGTGTGTGTGTGTGTGTGTGTGTGTGTGTGTGTGTGTGTGTGTGTGTGTGTGTGTGTGTGTGTGTGTGTGTGTGTGTGTGTGTGCGTGCATGCGTGCGTGTGTGTGCGTTCAACAGCGTGGGGGAGGCTCCAGCAGATGAGGAGTGACACAGCGGTTCAGGGGTTAATTTGTGGAACAGCCTCCCACCATTTGCATACAAATGAAAAGAAAGGAAAAAAAATGGCACATTCTTCTCTGTTCCTCATGCAAAACTTTCAATGTCATCACACACACACACACACACACACACACACACACACACACACACACACACACACACACACACACACACACACACACACACACACACACACACACACACACACAGAGGCACTGTTTGAAGAATATTCATTACTTGTGATGTCGGGGCACCTTGTTTTGCTCTTAATCGCCACCTCAGGTCAACGACTTAATTTGCTCAACTTTATCTGCGGTGCCATTCAAATCTCTTTTTTCCTCCCTCCCTCCCTCCATCTCTCTCTCTCTCTCTCTCCATCTCTCTCTCTCTCTCTCTCTCTCCATCTGTCTCTCTCTTCAAGGGTTTTCATTGCAGTTCTTTCACAGGGGGAGGATAAGCTTTTTAGCGCTTCAACAAAGGCAGAGAGAGACGGTGGTCCCTCAAAGCCTTCTGAACAACTTGAATGAGAGAGAGAGAGAGAGAGAGAGAGAGAGAGAGAGATAGAGTGTGTGTGTCTCTTTACATTTTAGATTACTCCCCCCTCCTCCACAACAACTTCTACACAGATTATTCTCACATTACCGTTCGTTTTTCCCCCCCCTTCCACTTTCTCTCCTGCCCCTCTCTACCCCACAACAACTTCTCCTCATGGGTTTGTGATTGCTTTTTTGTTTTGTATTTTTATTTTATTTATTTCTAATCCAGGGTAAATTACTTTGCTGAAAAGGGTCAAGGGATCATAAGCAAGAAGACGAGAAAGAGAGAGAGAGAGAGGAGACCAGGTAATTAGCCCGCAGTATTTACACTATTGTCCATCCGTCTACCAAAACAAACCACGGGATGCTTTTGGGTGACCGAATCAAACAGTGGAAAATCTAAAATACAGTGAGAGAGGCAGTGCGTTTCGGCCATAGACTGTAAAAAATATGGACAGTGGAAAGCCATTGGTTTCTATGCTGCACAAATGAAGCAAATTTTTGGGTCGTTGGGTGACATCATTGTAGATATCAACATTCATTGGTAGAAAAGATCAAGAAAGAAAGCACATAAGTGAGTGAGGTGGTGACCACGCAGATAACACTGAATGAGAGGAAAGAGGTCTTCATCCCAGGATGAAGACTGGCAACAGTCAAAACGTTGGTTAAATACATTATTTGCATTGTGGCTGAAGAGTTGTGCGGCCTTTTTCCTCTCATTCAATTGGTAGAAAAGATAACATCTCGAATCACGTGCAACATTTCCTTAAATTGTCACATTGTTAAATTGTCACTTTAGAAATGTGCAGATACCCTCTATACACTTAAACTTTATGTCAGTTTGTTTACTGTTGAGTGAGAAGACAATGTTGTACATTAAGTTAATTATCTGGGGACCCCCCCAAAATAATTTGGGGGGGTCCCGACCAACAGGTTGAGAACCACTGACTCATTGGAACTGGGGAGAGTGTGGTGGGGCAACGCAGCGCAGCCTGCCTTCCTCTGTGTGGGTTTAACTGCTGTTCTTGTAAAAAACCTTACAAGAGAGATGGCATTTGAGTTGAACAAGAGAGGAGACGTGGTGCCAGTTTTTATGGAGTACTTAGAGCACGGACTAGCAGAGCTCAAGTGGACCCTGGACACACACACACACACACGCACACACACACACACACACACACACACACACACACACACACACACACACACACACACACACACACACACACACACACACACACACACACACACACACACACAGTGTGATGTACTGTAAGAGTGCACACTACTAGCCTAGTGGGGTTCACACACCTTTTAGCTCGAGACCCAAGATCTTTCTTTTATTTATTCATGAAATTACTTCAAATTAATCAAGGACATGCACCACCCCAGCCACAAACTGTTCAAACCCCAGCAACGACCATGATATACCCTAAAAAAACATGCTTGCTCAAAAACTAATTTCACCCACTTCTTTGCACCTGTAAACCCGTGATGTGACATTAAAGATTATTCTGATTCTGAACATCCAAAACAATGGCTCAGTGGGTAAAGCAAAGCAAAGCAAAAAGCAGTGACACTGCCAATGTTAAGAGTCCCATTCAGCCTAAAACAGTGGTTCTGAAAGTGGGGTCCAGGCAACATCAGGGGACCCCTCCTTAGCTTCAAGCAAAGCCTCCTATCTAAGTCCATGGGCGAGCTAAGGTGACACTGCTGCATGGTACAGTGGCCCCCGAGGACGACACCCAACCTCTTTAGAAGACAGTTAGTCGTGAGTGTGTAAGTACCACTTCCTGAGTGGATGAGAGTTGTAAGACAACACATTAACCGCGTGAGGACGGCGGGGCCTCTCACCTCGGCTTCGCACCGCGCATCATTGGCTGAACCACGTCGCTTTGAGCGCGGCACCTGTTTCAAACGGCTGCCTTTCACTGCGCCAATATTGTGCTAACGCATTTAATTTAATGTTCTCAGACGCCCCGTAATTGGTATAATATTGGCCCCATAATACGTCGCAGGAAACCTTTAGCATTAAAGCACTAAATTGAAATTTGGAGGCGAACGGTGAAAGTGAGCGCGGGAGCAAAGAAAGCCCATTAAATGTAATTTGTTCTGCATGGCTGTGGGGCGAGGTTAGCGAAACACTTCTCTATTAACTCACAATAGGTAGAGAGGTAGCGAGCTCCGCGCTCGCGCACACACACACACACACACACACACACACGCACACACACACATGCGCGCGCTAATAGGTATAGGAGGTATAAGCTCTGCTGACAGCTCAGTGTTAGCAGAGGTATTGAACAAGGTGAGTCAGTGTCGCCTTTTATTACAGGGACAAAAGGGAACACTAAGTGCACTCTGGAGGACTGCTGCACGCAGGCATGTACACGCGCACGCACACGCACATGCACACACACACGACATGCGTGCGTGCATGAACACATACGCTGGCACTTGTACACCACGTAGACAGTATATGTATCAAACACAAGCTCACATACACACAGTGTCGGCCAGGAGAGGAGAGATCTAAAGGCTGCGGTTTATAAACCTCATGCATATCTATCAGGACGTCTTAGGTGTCTTTACTCCATACAAAGACAAGAGAACAACAAAATGGACTGATGTTTAAGCACTTCTCTAAACATTAGTTTTAGTCGTGGGTGTAGTAGACAGACAGTCAGGCATGCATGCATGCACGCATTAGGGATGGGACCAGGCCTGGAATTTCGTCAGTTTAGGGGCAAGGCCAATTGGCCTTTGGTGTTGTCAAATTTTTGAGGGCACAAAGGCCAAGTGCCAGGGCAGGAAGGCCATCATTAAAACAATGATTTTAAGTCCACGCCACAGTCATAGTTAATTTAGCTTAAACGTTAAGGTTTAATGTAATACCTTTCAATTAAATAAATATCAAGAACCTGTTTATTTCTGTTTTGCCATGTGCAGTGGTGTAAAGTAACTAAGTACATTTACTTAAGTATTGTACTTGTTGTTTAGTACAATTGTTTATTGTAATTTTTCTTGATATTTATTTAATTGAGTATTTCTAACACTTCTACTCCACTACATCTCGGATCCAAATATTGTACTTTTACTCCACTACAATTATTTGAAACCTTTAGTTACCAGTTACTTTGCATATATCAATTATAATATTATTAAACATACATGAACCACTTTAGCCCTATTTAGGCTATTTGAAAATAACCAAGCTTATAGAAAAAAATAGCAGATCTACAAGCTCAAGATGTGTCGCATAGAGTTGTGAGCTTGTAGATCTGCTATTTTCAAACATTTTGTACTTTTACTTTTGGTACTTTAAGTACATTTTGATACCAATACTTTTGTACTTTTACTCAAGTATATTTTGAATTTGAGGACTTTACTTGCAACCGGAGTATTTCTACATTGCAGTAGGCTATTGATACTTTTACTTAAGTAAAACATTTGAGTACTTTTTCCACCACTGGCTGGCCATGTGTTGTGCACGCACGCACGCACGCACACACGCACGCACACACACTCCTCCCTCCCGTTCGCGGAGTGATCCTTTCTCAACAATAATGTACTTTCTGACAGCTCAGCCTCTTGGGGAAAGAATACGTAGCTTTTGGTTCCCTTAATGCTGCATTTTGGTTGTTGTCCTGAGCTCAGCAGAGCTCCGTTTGAAAGCATTCGTTCGCACATTCGGATTTATTCAACAGACTGCGTTAGATGTATCTCCCGTTTGGCCCGGTGATGTTTTTGTGTTGTATAAACACTGTGTCGCGGGACTCCGGCGGCTCACTATGCGGCGGCTGCTATGCTGCTACTACGAGCGTAAATGGAATCTACTACTGGTCATGTGAGGAGCTCAGCCAACCACGCACTGCTGTTACCGTAATGACTGGAAAATCGCGCGAGGAAAAAACGGTAAAAAGCAGTTAATGGACTGCTGTGGGCACCGGGGCACCACGGCCACTGTGGCCGTTTGGGCATGTCATTTTTCGAGGGGCACACGGCCAAAGAGAGGGGCAACGACGGCCATGGCCGTCGTGGCCGCCGTGAATTTCCTGCCCTGGATGGGACAATAATCGTTATCGTTTTTTGTGATAAAAACCACAATAATCGTATTGTGGAGATTTAAATTTATCGTAAAATTATCCTCCGGGAACAATTCACGTTTTATTTGCAGAGCTGCATATCCGGTAGACTATACCATTTAAATACTCTATCAGTAAAATGGAACTGGAAATAACGTATTTGATACAGTATTTTTTTCAACGCAACGCGTTGTGAGCTTAGAGATCGGCTATTTCTTGGCAAATGTTCCGCTGCGGGATAATGTTGGGGATATTTGGATTATTGCGATAACCGTAAATTGCAATTTCTTTGGTCGCAATAATCGTGACATGCAATGTTCATATTGTCCCATCCCTAGTACGCATGCAGGCAGGCAGGCATGCAGGCAGGCAGGCAGGCAGGCAGGCAGGCAGGCAGGCAGGCAGGCAGGCAGGCAGGCAGGCAGGCAGGCAAGCAAGCAGGCAAGGCAGACATACAGGTTAGTGTTGATGGAACAGATGGGAGTCTCTCTCTGGGGGAGAACCAACCAATCCGGTCAGGAGAAGGTGATCACAGAGCATGACCGACAACATGTCCACTGCACTACACCACCCTCTCCCTCTCTCCCTCTCTCTCGACATGTAGCCTACCATCCGATTTCAACCAAAAAAATGATGGCTGACTGACACATTTGTCAATTCCCATTGCTCAATGTTCCTTTTTCATAAGCCTATTCCTTATGGAGACACTAGAGGGCAGTGATGGGACCGGTGCATTCTCCACTTTTAGAGCCTAATTTATTTTGGTTCGGTTAGTCACAAAATCTCTGCAGCACCGAACAGCCGAATTAATGACGGTACCTCCCCGAACCTCTGAATGACCTCATATTGTAGTTTGGACAGAGAAATAAATTCGTCTCTAAAAGTGGAGTATGCATCGGCCGATAGTCTGTCGAATATTATTTTCTATCTCAACAAAGATGGAGGACATAGCTTTACAAACCGACGCAGCTAAACAAACCTTTATAAGCGTTTGTTCACAAACAAACTAAACGTTTTTGTTATGTTGCAACGCCTGTTTGGGTTTCAGTAACACGCCATTCAGCACTGCCTTGTTGCAGTGCGCAAGCAAAGTTTGAGTCGCAGACTTTAAATGCCATAGCCTGAGGGGACATGAACGTTACCACCGCTGTGATTGGCTGAGAAGCACCCAGCTGCTGTTTCACTAGGAAATAGGCCTACGTCACGATAGAAAAAAAAAGCCATTACGGCTCTCTAAATGTTTGGGTCTCTTGCACGGGTGACCCGGGTTGTAATCCTGGGTGTTGTCCAGTTGCCAAAAATAAATACTCATAAGAAAATAACGGATTGCAGGCGAATGTGTTTTTAAAAAGTATTTGAAAACTTCCTTCTCTCGAGAGGAACGAGTAGGGGGATGAAGTTGGTGGCGGGTTTGACGTCTCCTTTTCGGTTGGGAGGGCTGACGCTTTTGTTCTCTCGCCACAACTTTTCACGTCTCTTCTCTAATACATCAAGAAAAGTATAGCTCGCGGTGTATATAACGCACAACTTCATGGCCAAAGAAAGGGAGCGCTAAGAGTATCGAAACCCCATAAAATATTCAAAATGAAATTCTGATGAAAAAAAGGAAGCCTCCTCACTCACACACTTTTTCTATTTTAAAGTTGTGTTGCTGCGTGAAATGGAATGCGTTATCAAAACCACTCCAAATGAGGCAGGTTGACTCTCCCTTCTGGGCGCCGCGCTTCCGCACAGATCTCTGCTAAGACATCGCTTTAGATGCGAACAAACGAGAGAGAGAGAGAGAGAGAGAGACGGCGCTTCGATGTGAAAGCTGCTGTTAGCGGGCAGGCTGTTCCCTTGGACATTTACGGTTCCTTTCTTTAAGGGGAAGGGAGAGGGAGAGAGCGGTGAGCTTACATGACTGATTAATGACTTATTTTTCACTTAAAGGCCACAAACTGCTGTTCCTCCCTCAACTGTGCCGGAGTCCCGTTCATTTAAGTTTAATTTATGAGGGGAAACGTGAAGGTGAGGAGAGAATCCGCGCTCACAGCCGCACTCGGGAGACCAGGACGGTATCAGGAGAGACACTAGGAAGGAAAAACATATATATTTTAATGTGTGAGCGCGCGCGCGCGTGTGTGTGCGTGTGTGTAACTGTGTGACTGTGTGTGCGTGCATGCGACTGCTAAAGAAGCCAGACTGAGGCAAAACCATAAATAATGCACTCCGTCTAAAAAGGGAAGGATCTCCAATTACTGCTCTGACAAATATGGAAAACGTGGAAAAAGACAAGTTAATAACAGACAAATCCTCACTTTTCTTCCTTTAATACTCCCATTTCATACTCTCACACTGTGACACATTGCGAGCTAATAGATAGACTGTGTATTTGGAGTGTGTGTCCGTTGCTGTCTGTAGTCTTAGTCTGTGCTTTTTGAGCACGTCAGTTTCTGCCATCTAGGCCACATCTACAAGTCATAAAACTGTTGTATTCATGTATTAAATCAGGGGTCTTCAACGTTTTCAGGCCAAGGACCCCTTAGCTGTGAGAGAGATGAAGCAGGGACCCCCCTTTACATATTGTATAAATGTGTTATGGAGATTTTCCTCGATTTCATAGATAGATTCATAGACTTGTTTGACAACACTGTCATCCGTCTATGTTGGATTCGTGTTTTTAGCATGAACTTAAATCTGTATTCTTTTTTACCTCTACACCAAACCTCTTTGCCGAAAATAGCCGATCTACAAGCTAGTGCGAGGCATTGAGAGCTTGTAGATCTGCTATTTTTGGCTTAAGTTCTCCTCAGTATAGCGATGTGAGGGTTCAAGTTGTTCATTTAAAAGAATGATCCGATCACAAAGATTTGGCGGCCCCCCCTGTAGTAACTTTGAGGACTCCCTAAGGGTCCCGGACTCCCTGTTGAAGACCCCTGTATTAAATATTAAATATTTGTTTACAGTATAACCCATTATACAAGTAGATCTCATTGATGTTGCAGCAACAAAAAACAGCAATCACAACAGAAATAGCAGTAACACTTTATCTGAACGTAAAGGTAAGTTTAGTGATATTTAAACTGTCCTGATTTGATGAAATAGTATCCCGACCGGAAAATGCATTCTCTGTAAAGAACTGGACAGTCAGGCCCGACGCAAACACTCTATAGCAATTATTACGATCAGAATATAGAGCTATTTAACTTTCATCTCAATAAAAACATTAAAATCACGTACCCTACTTTTAACTCTTAGACCTGTGTTGCGAGTGTGAACTGATGGTGACCTACTTGCAGAAGCTACTTGAACACAGACTGTGACACGTCGAGCGTTCTTTAAGGGCTTTTCCTTTGTGTTCAGGTGAGCTGCGTATCCAACATGGAAGCCCTGGTACTGCTCAAGGGACCCAGCGACTTGCATATTTTATGGAGGGAAAACCTCAAAGCCAAACCTAGATATTAGTCACTTTAGTAATTAAAAATGTATATTGCTCTGTGCGGTCTCACCACGTGCATTATTAAAATGTGATGTGTGCTTTTTTTTAAATATTCTCTCTCTCTCTCTCTCTCTCTCTCTCTCTCTCTCACACACACAATAACATGGACTGAAAAGTATTTTTTTAAATGAGACAGCACCATTGATTACGTGTATGTGCGTGTGCGCGTGCTCCCTGAGCATCTTTTTCCAGATGAACCATACAATTATGCTGAATTTGTGTTGGCAGGATCTCATTTCTGTCTGGCCAATGACTGTCACTATGACACCTACAGTACAGCATGTTACTGAGTATGTCAGTCATTGGTAGCCTGCCATGGCCGGAGTAAATGTTTAATGGTGCATTTATATATAGCGCTTTATTCCAAAGCACTTTACATAGATAGAGCATCTCCATTCACCCATTCATGCACACATTCGTTTTTGGATAACAACATCATATCCTATGTTTTATGAATCTACCGATGGCAGAGGAAACCAAGCAAAGGCACCAACCTGCACATCGGGAGCAATGAGGGGGTTTAGAGTCTTGCTCAAGGACACTACGTGACTTCGACACCAACTCTGGGGGAGCCCGGGATCGAACTTGGAACCTTTGAGGTTCTCTATCCTGCCACTCTACCAGCCACTCTACCCCTGTGCCACCAGTGTCACTGCGTAGCTGTTAGTCTGGAACAGAGTCCTGCAACGGGTCGGGGCAGGACTCGTCAAAGGAGCGCACACAACCGCGGCATGCATACAGTGTTTCCACCTAAACAACGTGGAGCGCACACAGTGGGCAGTGGCACTGGGCTGCAAGACACCGACACACACGACATCACACACAGACAGACAACCACAGCACACACCAGACATCAGCTCGTTAGCCCATGTTCTCATCATAGCAAGGGTGGTTTAAAAGGCTATCTAAAAAGATTAAGAGTGTCAGCCGACCTGGCGTTTATGTAAATAGCCTACTGTATATTGCGTAGCAAACACTGAGGACGCACGGACGCACGGCTGTAAACTATTTACTTTAATGCATGTAAACACAGGTAGCGGGGCGGGCGACGGGTCTTTTAAAATTACAGGTGGGGCGGATCTGGTTTTGATTTTTATATAATGACGGGTAGCGGGTCGGTCCATGGATCTGATTCATGGCGGGCGGGGCGGGCGCGGGTTGTCAAAATTGGACCTGTGCTGGACTCTGGTCTAGAATCTCTGTATTTCGAAGGGGCAGATAAAAAAGAAAAAGAAAAAAAGCCTCTGGTGATAAAGCCGTCCCATATTTACATACTGGGCCCCGATTGGTCCTTCACAACTTTGGAGGGAGTGAAATCCAATCACAACTGAGCGGTTCCACGGCCAAATAAATATCAATTTGGAAGACCTTGAAACGAAAAAGTTTAGAGCACAAAAAATGTATAAAAACGTGCATACACGCACGCATACAATCATGTCTCTCACACACAACGAGTGTGTGAATGAGGTGTGCACACTTGCATACACACACACGCACACACAAGAACAGTATAGCTTGGGTTTACTTATTTTTTGTCTCTTGGAGTCTTTAGGCTGTAGCAGACCATTCATATTGTCACAATGCATCTTAACCACATAACGTTTGCACTGTCTAATCTATTACCCTCTAAATGGGATTTTAATTGAAATGGCGTCAAAATGGCAAACAATGACGGCCTCTGTTGTGATGAATAAAATCACTGCAGAATCTATGAGCCTCAGTGTGAACCTCCATTCAAATCAACTCCATTCATGGAAACGCCATTGAAAAGAGAATCGCCATTTTTTTTCAATATTTGCTCTCAAAGAGTGATTTGAAAAGAGGCCTCTTTTAACAGCCCACTCCCCAGAGAGAGAGAGAGAGAGAGAGAGAGAGAGAGAGAGACCCTCAATACGGAGTCAATGTGGAGAGTATTTTTCTACCAAAAGGGCAGACAATCAACAGATGCAGGCAAGGAACACTGACATCAACAGACAGACAAACAGACCTCAATACTAGACCTAAAGACCTAAACTGTTGTCCCTAAAGGACCACTTTAGCATGTACAATAGCCATTGTTCTCAAAATAATACAAACTGCACTCTGTCGAGGTGCCAACTTGCACCATGTGCACAAGTAGTGACATCACCACCGGCATCACCATTAATGCTGGTCCCTCATTAGGTGCTAATTATGACGTTGCAAGACATGCTGGTCCCTGATTGGTAAATGGTAAAATGGTAAATGGTGCATTTATATAGCGCCTTTATTCCAAGGTGCTTTACAGAGATTGTGCATTAAATTAACCCATTCACACACACACATTCATATACCGATGGCAAAGGAAACCATGCAAGGCTCCAACCTGCTCACCGGGAGCAACTAGGGGTTCAGAGTCTTGCTCAAGGCCTCGACACTAACTCTGGGGGAGCCCAGGATCGAACTGGGAAACCTCCGTGTTCTAATGACGGTTTCTCTACTACGGGCTTAAACACACACAGCTATCTACCTACCTACCTACATACGCAGCCGAGCGCAGTACTTGCATGCTCTGGTGGTGCAAGTAACTAAATAAAACATTTGAAATCTTGTTTGAAATGACCAAACCTGTCTACTGATGATGTCACAACATGATTTATACGTTGATACAATTTATATTTTTTGTTGAACACCAGATTTTTAAACCTTTCCCTTATTCACACCGGATTGGTAGGTGTGCGCGCTCGCACTGCGTTCTGCCACGCGAGAGCTCATCTACCTCCGTCGGTGGAGACAATGAGGTGATTAAAAGCATGGTGTTATGCTAATTAAATGGATATGCTAATGTTGTCATACTTGGCAGATGGGGGAGGAATTACTTAAGTGTAATGCATGCACGCGCACACGCACGCGCACGCACACGCACACACACACACACACACACACACACACACACACACACACACACACACACACACACACACACACACGCACATGTTCTCGAGCGTCTTAACATGACATCCAACCCCCGTCTCCGGGGAGTGCTCACCGTCGGTGTCCACACGCGTGTTTCACAAACTACAACCAACAGCACACGCGTGTTCGTACACTCATAGACACACGCACGCATAGACACACACCGCTAATTTGCAAACACTTCTGCGTACTTCAGTACGGCTATGTATGATGAGCGTGTGAGAAAATTAGCTTTAAATCAGTGTCATGTTATCAATCATCCTGCAGATAAGAAGGTGACTGTGTTTTTCATTTGGCAGTTTTTTTTTTTTTATATATCTGCTATTTGCACTATTTTAAAATGTGTTTTTAATATATATCATTAAAATTGAATCCGTTTAGGGTCACAGCGTATTGTAGTTAATTATTTTAAGGGCACAAAGGCCAAATACAGGAAGGCCATCAAATACAACAATGAATTTTATGTATAGAATGTAAGGGTTAAGGACGATTTAATTTTAAATTGGCTCCTTTCAGCTCAGCTGGGAGTGTTGGGCGGGAGGAGTGATCCTCCCGGTGGGGGCTCCTCACTGGCAGGTGAGTCAGTAGGATACAACAGCAACACAGCAATGTGTGTGGGGAGGGCATAATGACTAAATTGGGGAGAAAAGGGGAGTCAAAATAATTGCCTTCTCTAAATTAAAATAATAATAATAATGATTAATAAAAAACACAGCTGAACTGTCAATGCTATGTGACAGAAAAATTAAGTAATAAACAAGTATTTGATTGGTTGTTGACACAGTCAGCCAACCAGCTAGCCAGACAGACAGAAAAAGATACTCTCTCTCTCTCTCTCTCTCTCTCTCTCTCTCTCTCTGTACAGCAGAGATCAAAGGAACATACAAGGTGTGAAAAAGTCACTTGTGATCCCAGTGAAAAAGGGAAATCTGGCCCTGAGGCGTCCCGTACATGAAAAAATAAAAAGAGAGACCACCTCACAGATCAGACCTTCAGAACGGAGGGGCCGGGGCAGTTGTGGGAGAAATAAAAAAGCTCTCCCTATGGGACGCATTATACGAAATGTCACGTTCTTCAACCATTGGTGAGGGAAGTTAACCAAATATGAGTCACTGCTGCGTAATGTTCCTTTAAGCTGTCATATCAACGTATACCTATCATCAGTCCCTGAGCTGGGCGGCGTGCTGATGATGCAGGGAGAGACGGTGCTCTTGATGAACTGTTCCTCATCCAAGCGTTGCTTTCTCTATTTCTGTCAGGCCTAATGGCGCCCGCTCTGTAATTATAAGATTATTCACAGTTCACACGGCCCTCACTGTTAACTTTTGAGATATGAGACCATTATCATCTTCTAATCTCTTTTTTTCCCCTCACACTCCTCCTCCACCCTGAATTGGAGCGGAGATTCATATCGCCGGGAGAGTGATCGCATGTTACGTTTCTTTATTTGTGCTGGTATGGTAAGAGTATAGTGATAGATATCTTTGTTTAAATCAAAACGTTATTTGTTCATCTATTGATCCCGCTGTGGGGAATTCAGGCGCCAGAGACAGCACAGTAGTAAAAAATACAGACACACACATAGTAGGCTACAGGGGTCATCACCATGTTGGTTTGTAGTGGACATTTTTGTCAAAACAGAATTTTTGCCACAGACATACTAAATGAGTGCATGGACAATAAGGTTACCAGAAACACACAAAGAGAAAGCCCTGAATGACCATTACAGGTCTCTAACTCTGAGAGTTACAGCCTCTTAGAGTTCCATTTGTACACTCTCAGAATTACAGGGGTCTTTGCAAATAAAACATTTGCGCGGGCTGTATTGATACTGAGTGAGTGAGTGAGTGACTATCTGCCTGGGCAATTATTTCAAAATGATGCATTCCAGTACAGTACAGGAGAGTAAGAAATGGGGCAATTCTCTTGCATGTTGTCTTCTAGTTTCTTTTCTTCACCATAGTAAAAGGGCACTTTTTCCTGACGGACAAAAGGGCAGGGGCTCATATCTATGTCTGCACGTGCCTGACTGGGACTAGTCGGCTATTCGAATACTTTTTGGCATTAAAAGTCGAATACTAAAAATCTGTACATGTGAAATGCCCAAAGTAATACATTCTCATTCTGGACGGCAAAAAGGACTGACGAAAGGCCCTCTCCAGTCTGTATGTTCCCTAGTACTGGTACAGTAGAGTACTCTATGTTGTAATGTGATGTTTGTTTGGCTAATGAGAAACCCTGAACTCTGCTAAGGTTTTGTGATCAATAGTTATTACCCGGTCTGGATGGAGAGTGTGTATACTGTCTGAAGTATTCAAAGGAACACGGAGCAACACTTGATATCATCACGGCAGATGGCTGTACATTCAAACACGCACACACACACACACACACACACAGACACACACAAACACACACGCGTGCGCATGTACACACACACACACACCTCCACCATCTGTCACTCTCTCCTACCTCTCTCTCCCTCTCCTGCTAACTCATCGTCTTCTTGCTTTTTACTGCCTGATGTTGTCCTGGGAGGTACAGGCCTAACCCTCTGGTGCTGCAGAAGAAGAAGACGACAACATATTAGGTGGTGTGGAGCTAAAGGTCACAGTCAGACATGTGCACACATAGACATCAAAGGGGGCTTGCATGAGCCCCTGCCCTTTTAGCCGTCTGTAAAAAGTACCCTCTCCAGACCATGAATGCAGTTTTTACTATGGTGAAAAGAAATGCAAATGCCCTCCTTTTCCTTTCCATTCCTGAAGGTAGCATTCAAGAGAATTGCCTTGTCCAAACTCTCCTGGACTTGAATGCAGCATCTTATGTTGCCCTCACAGTGTAGAAATCCATGCTGTATCTCCAGTATTGTCTTTTTTAATGCTTAGTTCAGTTTGGTATCAAGTACCGAAAATAGCCAAACTCCAAGCTCACAACGCGTCGCGGCGCATTGTGAGCTTAGAGGTCTGCTATTTTCGATATCTTCACCAAAAGGCCCTTTTACAAATTCCAGCCCCTGCCTCTCTAACATTCTCTGCACGTCCCTGGTCACAGTATGGCAGCCTGAAGGTCAGAGGAGCAGCCCAGAGACCAGAAGGTTGCTGGTGTGAATCCTTGGGGGGTGAGAGGAGATATGAGGTGAATACGTAAACGCTCTCCTCCCATCACCCCTCAGCAGATGTTGTTTAAGGTGATCTTGAGCAAGGCCTTCAGAGGCCCCATGCAGATGTGATCTTCAGGTTTATGCTCTCATGCTATTCCCACAGAATGCTGTTTGCTGAACTTTCACTTCCCATGGATCTCAATACCCTGTGATCTCCTGCAAACAGCCTATGTACAGTAACCACTTTACTGCATAATGTATCAACATTCACAATAGCCCACACCATTATTTAAATAAACTGCAAACTGTATGGCAACTTAAAAAAATAATAATAATAATAATCCTTCGTACGTATAGTGTCATATCTCTTTTCATGCTATGTTGATGAATTGAAAAATAGGTCCACAATGGAAACAAGTCCCCAGGACTTTTTTTGTGTTATCCTTTTAGCCTGAATGTCTGACTGTACCTTGTGCTGTTTACATTTCTGACTAATACAGTATTCAATCAATCAATCAATCAATCAATCAATCATTAAATCGATTAGATCTCAATGTTTAAAGGCAGGTGATCAGAGATCTCTGTCTAGTGATTGGGGACGGCCACTAACCAACCTATGTCCACTACTTTGGAAACCAATCATAGCACTGTGGTGAGAGTGGTAGAGACAGAATTGATAACAGCACAAAGCGTAAGCGTTTAATATATTTCTATCGACCATAAAAGGAACATTTCATTGAACACACATTTTGTATATTTGTGCATATTGGGGGAAATTTCCCATATTTCCTTGTGTTTGTTTAATTACAATTTCCAGGTAAGCATATGCAATGAAAAAAAACTGAAGCAGATTAAATATCCTGCCTTCATTAGTACATGCCTTTGTTACAAGTGTTTAACAACTACTGTCTCTCTCTCTCTCTCTCTCTCTCTCTCTCTCTCTATATATATATATATATATATATATATACACACACTATACATAGTATGTGTATATGTACAGTATATGTAGGATACTATCCTACATATACTGTACATACACACACACACACACACACACACACACACACACACGTGCAGTGTGTGTGTGTGTGTGTGTGTGTGTGTGTGTGTGTGTGTGTGTGTGTGTGTGTGTGTGTGTGTGTGTGTGTGTGTGTGTGTGTGTATGCAATGCGTGAGAGAGAGAGAGAGAGAGAGAGAGAGAGAGAGAGAGAGAGAGAGGGAGAGAGAGAGAGGTTTGGCTTAATTAGCCCAGTGCTTTATCCTTAATGAACTTCACACTGTCTCTGCTGCTGTTTGCTTGTATAATCAAGTCGGAGAGGCGGATCTGCAAGCTAAGGTGCCAAAAATAAGCTGACAAAAGCAACCGAGAGCCCCCCCCCCACCCCCCCACCCACAAACACACCAGCCAACTACCAGCCCCCACCCCCCAAGAATCCACCCGCCCGGTGCCCCCCACATCCCCCCCACCACACACTAGGGATGGGACGATAAGCGATATTATCGTTTATCGTGATAAAAAAACACTCACGATAATCGTATCGTGGAGATTTACATTTATCGCGATATCGTCCTCCGTCATGTACTGGGATCAATTCACCTTTTATTTGCCGAGCTGCATATCCGGTACCACTTAAACCCTCTATAATTGGTAAAAGGTACTTATAATATACGTACTTGATGCAGTCTTTTTTTCACTCTATCAAATGTATTAGCCAAAAGAATTGCTGATCTACAAGCTCACAATGTGTCGCGTCGCGATGAGTTGTGAGCTTGTAGATCTGCAATTTTTTTGGCACATGTTCCGCCCCAAGATAATGGATTTTGATTATCGCGATAACATCGTAAATCGGGATTTATTTTGTCACAATAAACGTGATATGACATTTTCATATCGTCCCATCCCTACCCCCCACACACACACACGCACCACCCATCAGCTCTTCCCCCAAACAGAAACTGCCGTCTGCCTTCCTTGCTTCATAAAACCCTCTCAGCGAGACAAACCCCCGGACAAAATGGACTGTAAAAAAGTTCGTTAAGATGGAAATATTAAAAAAGAATTAAGCTAATGGAGGTAAAATTAAAAGAAATGAGGCAACAAACACTCAGGCGCCGGGAAA
>NC_137831.1:25163053-25188053 GCF_963921795.1 Nannobrachium achirus | reverse complement strand
CGTGCGTGTGTGTGTGTTTCTCTCCACCAGGTAGAGTAGTTGTAATGGACTCTAATGCAGAAGGCTAGCAGGGGCTCACTGCAGGGTAATCGGCCGTGTTATCTGTGCTTTGCCGTGAAAGAGCACCGGGGCCTCCGCTATGCACAGGTGCTGTGCTCAGCTGTGCCATATTGGTTAATTGAGCAAATCTCTTATTTCTCTTCTGCCCCTCCTATAGCTACAATTATCTCCTGGCACACAAACACACACACACACGCTTCGTTGTTTTTTTTACGGCCTACATGGGAAATATGACGACCCTGGCGAGTTTACAAGCCAGGTTGGTGATGTCGTGTGGAGAAGAGGAGCTGTGAAGAAGGGAAAAAATAAATACACAGCGACACCTGGTACTGTGTTAGTGTGTTCCAATGGTTTACGGTCGTCGTGGCCCGCTGCACACGTGGTGGTGTGATGTGTTCCGTTTAATGTGGATTGTCACACACTTGTACAGAGCATGTAAGATCTAGTGAAGTATGTTCAACTGGACTAGTCGGTACTCATGACATCTAATCTGTAAGTGGAAAAAGAAAGAACGCCCAAAGTGCGTTTGTACAGTATTTGGATGCATGCATGCACACATTTTTAGAACACAGTTGTACCAGAATATTACCATTATTTATGAATACAGACAGTGTACTTGAGGCATGTAAACATGTTTTAATAGTAACCTACCTACCTACCTACCTACCTACCTACCTACCTACCGTTGTGGCCTATTGAGATTGGCACATTTCCTGGGGCAAGCTGCCCATATCATTCATGTCACTCATACTACTGTGATTTTCCACTGCCCGATACTAAGGGGCAGTTGCAATTTCCTGCTTGTTACTGTCTTGTATTCCAAATGATCAATGGTAAGTAGCCCATACTTTCTGTTAATGTTTATGCTATGTGAAGTAAAAAAAATAAAAAAATAAAAACTGGGTGAAATCTTCCTATCTCAATAGGCACCAACTCTATCTATATATCTATCTATCTATCTATCTATCTATCTACAGTATCTAACTATCCATCCATCCATCCATCCATCCATCCATCCATCCAACTTCCGTGTGCTACAGTAGATAGATAGATAGATACAAAGTGTTAGCAGCCCCTCCCTGTCCTGTCCTGGGTGGCTGATCAGTGATGTGTCATATCAGGGAGTGTGCTGAGTGCCACATAATATGTCACATTAAATATGTATGGGTGAATTAGGCTGATCTCAAGTCTTCTATCATTTACATTCAAATGGCTTCAGTAGCGTCTCATTACGGCGCTTGAGGAATTAGCAGAGCCTTCAGTATTGAGGCTAATTCACCCTCTGTTCAAAATGTCTACGTTCTACACTCTTTATTCAGGGAAATGAGAGTGTGATTAATTTGCAGGGGTGGCTGACGCTCAGACCAGATCGTGAAACTAATTCACCGTTTGGCTCATGACGCCAACTCCCCATATACGCAATTTGTGCCACACTACGTTTTCTTCAAAACGCACTTTTCACTCTCACCAATGGTCATGAAGTGTGGGTCATGACCGAAAGAATAAAATCAAGGATACAAGCGGCCGAAATGAGCTTTCTCAGACGGGTGGCTGGCATCTCTCTTAGAGCAGTGGTTCTCAACTTTTTCAGGCCCCCCAATATAATCATATTTTAACTGGAGACCCCCCAGCCTGCACAAGCACTCGGAATTGTAGGAGTTGGCATTACATTTAGTTTGACTTGATATGTTCCATTGTGAAAATAGCCGATCTACATGCTCACAACGCCTCGCAACGCGTTGTGAGCATGTAGATCGGCTATTTTCACAATTTCTGCCTCTAATATTTGACAATTTGGCCAATGTTTGACCAGAGGCACTAAAATGGTCTTTAAAGTCCTTAAATTTACATTTTAGAAATGTGCAGATACCCTGTGAACACTTATACTGTACTGTTGGTCTGTTTACTGTTGAGTGAGAAAATAAGGTTGACATTTAGCTAAACATCTGGGGACCCCCAAAATGATTTGGGGACACCTCTGGGGGTCCCGACCCACAGGTTGAGAACCACTGCCTTAGAGATAGGGTGAGAAGTTCAGTCATCCGTGAGAGACTCGGAGTAGAACCGCTACTCCTTCACTTGGAAAGGAGCCAGCTTAGGTGGTTCGGGAATCTAGTACGGATGCCTCCCGAGCGTCTCTCCTTAGAAAGGTCCTTGCTGCATGTCCCACTGGGAAGAGACCCCGGGGCAGACCGAGGGCCAGATAGAGGGATTACATCTCCAAACTGGCCTGGGAACGCCTCGGTATCCCCCTGGAGGAAGTTGCTAATGTTGCTCTGGAGAGGGAAGTTTGGAGCTCTCAGCTGGAGCTGCTGCCCCCGCGACCCGACTCTGGATAAGCGGTTGAAGATGGATGGATGATGGATGGATGGATTTTTTGCTACTACTTCTACACATTTTGTCCAAAGCGTAAGTCACACGATCAAGATGTATCCGTTTTTTTTCTTCTTTTTTTTCATAATGCATTCCGATTAGCTACATCAGTGGTTCCCAATACAGAAATTAGACGTTTGACCCAAACTGGTGAAAACAGCAGATCTACGTAGCCGCTACATGACTCGATTCCAAAATGTGTGGTACCTGGGCTTTGGATAGGCCTGTCTCAATTATTCCATAATTGCAATTTTTTGAGATAATCATACTTATTCTTACATTAATCGTCAAACTCGTTTCCATGTTGAAAAAGGTTCATACAATTTCAAACATTTTCCAAAAACAGCTACGAGCTAATCTACTAGCTTAACAACACGTCACATCTTTGTATATTTAAGTTATTTGCCATGTCTGCTCTGTGCAATTTGTGATTATGAAGCCTAAAAACCAAACGGATATTAAATCTAATGCCAAAAACACAATTTTATCATTGACAATTCTTTGAGTGACGATTAATCGTCAACTTACATTTCTGACAGCCCTACCTGTGTGGTGCACACAATCCGGCCTGGCAGAGACCTGCGCTCAGAGGAGCGCACCTTTTTCCCCCAGTTTATTTTAATTTCCATGCCTTTTATTTATTGCGTTCCCCTGTGCTAAGGAAAGATAATTCCTACCATCGTTGCCCGTTTAATTTGAATACCTCTTTTAACTCATCACCCCACCCCTCTCTCTTTTTCAGACACACGTGCACACTCATGTGCACATACACACTCAGGAGTATAGAGAAAGAAAGAGAGAGAGAAAAAATCTCCCTTGTTCTTTTTACTCTCTTCTTCTCCGCAATTAATTGCTGCACGGACATGTGCATATATGATAAGTGCACACGCACGCACACATGCACTCCCCCCAACAAGGAAGAGGGGAGGTTAATTAATGTAAGGTGAGTCTGGATCACTTGACAACACATAGAATGTACTCCCCTTCCCTCAACCCCCCCTCCGCTCTCTCTTGCTCTCTCTCACACACACACAGATACATATCGTCATTGTCGGGTGGAAACCTTGTATGTCCAAAAGCGTTCCTTTATATTTATCATTTAAAAAATGTACTAAACTAGTGAAAGCGTTGTGTGCTTGTAGATTGGCTGTTTTCACTAGTTTTCCGCGACGGCCTTGTCTAATGAAGCAGGGCTTTACTTAGTGAAAAAAAAAACGTACAAATTTGAAACTTGGAGATACGAGGTTTCTGCCCGACAGTGACGATATATGGCTGGTCTACATGTCCTCTCATCACTCCCTCTCTCCCCCACTGCTCTCTCCATCACAGTGAGATGCCTTGAATCCCCCTCTAATGACCTAGTTCTACTAATGAACTGTATTAACCCTTCAATACAGAGAGAGAGAGAGAGAGAGAGAGAGAGAGAGAGACAGAGAGAGAGACAGAGACAGACAGACAGAATATGTAGCAAATCTTGGATTGTGTTAACGACTCATCATGGAAACATACATGATGATTTAAAGAAAGGTTGCCGTGGCAACCGTCTGCCACTGCAGTCATCAATTATGTTGTATGTATCTCACACACGCACACACGCGTGCACGCACACACACACACACACACTAGAGCAGTGGTTCTCAACCTTTTCAGGCAACGACCCCCCAAATAATCATATTTTAACTGGGGACCCCCCCCACCAGCACTTAAGAGTTGAGGCATTACATGTTGTATAACACGTATCTATTGTGAAAATAGCAGATCTCGCGTTGCGAGGCATTGTAAGCATGTAGATCGGCTATTTTCACAATTTCTGCCTCTAATATTTGACAATTTGGCCAATGTTTTAATTTGTCATTTTAGAGGTATTAAAAAGTCCTTGAATTGTCACTTTAGAAATGTGCAGATACCCTCTACACACTTTATGTTGGTTTGTTTACTGTTGAGTGAGAAAACAACGTTGCACATTAAGTTAATCATCTGGGACCCCCCAAAATAATTTGGGGACCCCCCTGGGGGTCCCGACCCACAGGTTGAGAACCACTGAGTTAAAGGGCAAAAATAAAGCACAGTAGATAAGCATGATGCATGATGGAAAGACATCACAGTCAAAGCAATACCATCAGTAAGTTGGCAAAACACTGAATAAAACATGCAACATGCTATGTACAATATAACACAGTCTACACACTCGGCTAGTGCTTGCACAGTGCAAGGCAAAGGAAAACATCATTGGCAGAAAGCTGAGGACATACTATCTACAAATGACAATCGTAAACAAAAAAAGCATAAACATGCAATAATTGCATCTGCCGATGAACCTGCTAACTCGTTAAGAATTCACACTACGAACAACAAAGTCAAGAGTGAATCCGTGTAGGAAATATGATAAAAAGTCTTATTTTATCACACAGCTATAAAATAAATCTAATAACAAGACAGGAAACTATATAGACAGCTAATTAGTGGAGTGGACAGACACATCGATGACTCTAACTCTTAATGAACAAAAGTCCAAAATAGCGAACGGATCAGTACGCTGGTTTGTTCCAACACTCTCTAAATGCCAGCCGCCTAAATTAGATGCCAACGCGATATTTAAACCCTAACTGAGGAATCTTACAAACAACTTTTTACACAATCCTTCCAGAACCATCCCCACATACTGTATAATCCAAGCTGTCCCAAAAACAATGTGAGGGTATTACTATGTTGTTTGGGGATTGACCTTGACATTCACCTATTTACACACACATTCATACACCAATGGCAGAGGAAACCATGCTTCAGCGTCTTGCTCAAGGACACTTCGACACCAACTCTGGGGGAGCCCGGGATTGAACTGGGAACCGCGAGGCTCTACTGCCGTTCCACATTGGGTGTACCGAGTGGGTAATCCTACTCGATGTGTGGTCCACCCGGTTATGCAACACCCCTTAAGCTGCGTCCAAACCTGAAGCTATTTCTTCTATTCTAGTCGCTTCTATCGCTTCACTTTGGTCGCGCAGGTCCGCGTTGATAAAACATCATGTCTCGTTGGAATCAAGGCGAATCACCCGGAGTCCCAACAACACCAAACACCAAAAACATTTCCGTGTCTCCGGACAACATCAACGCTGATTGGCTGTCCAAGTGGGGCGAAGATACGAGATGACCGTGCGCGGCGATCGTTCGCGCCGCGCCCGTTCGCATCGCGCCCGGCCGTGCGTCGTCTCGTCTTTGCATTGACTTTGTATGTAATCACGCCACTCGAACCGTCCAGGTTTGAACCCAGCTTTATGAACTTATTGCCAGGGTATTCGTATCCTTTGTCGGAGTACCCTGTGGTGTACCCTACCCACCCACCATAGCCTCCTAAGACCAAGCAATTACTTTTTGTGCGCTGCAGTGGACATCACATTATGTTGATTTTACTGTATTACCATGAATGTGACTCTATTGTTCCTTAAGGTCCGTACATACCGCCGGCAAATTGGCGAATAGCGGATTAGCGTATAATTCGCCTTTTGTTTAAAACCTTATAAAGTCAATGGAAGCATCCACACCAAACGTGAATTTAAGAAAAGGGCAAGGCGTATATGTATTTTTCGCCCTTGTGTCGAATTTAGCGAACATTCGCTGGTGAACTCCTCTCTCTCTTTGTATTAAATCCACGGCCGGCTCGCCATCACCACTGGTAATTGCAGTGCAGTATATATATATGACTGTATGTAGAGAACAGTTTAGCATGTGTTGGAGGGGATGTGGTAAGCAGCATAGAATTTTTGAGCATTTTAAACATAAAAAATGGCGCAAGATATTTTTCAGATTGGGGTCTGTAGCTAAATACACATCAATGTAGGGGTCCTTGACATGGTATAGTTCAAAGTTCAAGAACCACTGGTCTATCAGTGGCAATATGTGTGTTTGTTTATCCACCTCTTTACTTTTTAATGAAGTGAAAATCCCATGCCAGAATCCCGGATGATGAAACTTTTAAAAACACTGTAGGGGAGAGAGAGAGAGAGAGAGAGAGAGAGAGAGAGAGAGAGAGAGAGAGAGAGAGAGAAAGAGAGAGCGCGAGAGAGAGAGAGAGAGAGAGAGAGAGAGAGAGAGGGAGATATTGAGGGAGGGGGGGAATATTTACATTCAAGTCTTCCACAATCTCAGAAGGATCATTCAAATGTAGGTTATAGAAACGGCAAAGTTAATATGCAAATGTCCTTATCTGCTGGAACTCACAAACAGCCATCGCTGCGATTGATTTAATAAAAAAAACGTGCTTTTATCTTTCAAAGTGCTAATTAGGAGAGATGGGCCTCGGCTTTGCGTCGTTTCGCAGCGCTTCTCTGCGGCAAAGACAAGCTTCCAAAGACAAAGACAAACTTCTATGCGCTCTCCCCCTCCTCAGTCCCCTCTCTCATCCTCCAAACCTCCTGCCTGCCTGATAGCCCACAATACCTTTTCTTCTTTTCACAGTGTTATTGTCTTTCTTCCTGGTCATTGTTGTTACACTAAAGCTTTTCTGGATCTAAAGAGTACAAGGGGAAACAGACAACCTAATTATTGATTGTGTCCCTGTTACTTTTGCACAATAACAGTGTCACACGACAAAGTATTTTTTAGAAAAAGGCCCGATTGCACACCTCAAAGGTTGGTGACAGGTGTCAGGAGGTGTGTAGGACAAAAAAGTGCACATGTTCAGAAGGGAATCTGACAATTAAATCAAAGAAAAGCGTCCTGCACACTGCCTGGATCAACTTCGCAAAAATGTTGCTCTTTATTAAGTCAAAGTTCCGGTCAGATGCCAAATTTTGCTTTTTCTCTGATATGCATAAAATAATGCAGTGGTCAATGGTCATTAACCTTTTCTGGATTAGAGCCCACGTGAAAACCATGAAAAGTATTAGCGGTTCCATTTGTACAATAAACTTTCAGAGTTACAGACCTGTTCCGTCCATTTGGAACCCCCTCAAGTAACCCTGTACACTACAATAATATGTACGCAATACTGTATATTGAATATGATTGAATTTGTGATCATAAATTGTGATTAAGGTAAAAAAAAAAAGATGTATTTAATGTGGGAATCGGACAGTTAAGAGGGAAATGTTATCATTCAATCGTTCAAATCCTAAAGGATCCCAGCCCTACACATGAAGTCTGCGAATCATATATGGAAGCCACGTAGTTATCAGAGTTGGTCACTGGTTCTGTTTTTCTTTGGAGACGGTACAGTGCAGTACAGGTCCCGCAGGGAGCGTGACGCAGGTACTTGTGTTTTCAGCGGGCCGTTGGAACGAGTCTTGGCGGGGAGAGGCGGCGACCACGCAGCCTGGACATCTGGTGCCGAGCTGCAGGCCGCCACCGTTCACATGGAGCGGACATGTTGGACAAGCGACGTGCCAAGACCAAAACAAACCTTATGAAAGGTATTCCCCCCTCTCTGGTTGAAACCAAAATAATAAAGAAAATACCTTATGAAAGATATCACGATGGTTGCCAGAGGTTTCCATAAATAATGGCGATTAACTGACAATATTAAATCCATTTTATTGACCTGCTTTTCGATCGCTCCGTGCGCTCCGTGTGTCCATTGTGCGCGCGACCGCTGCCGTTCATGGGCGCTAAATAATGACATCTTTCACGCGGAGAAGAAAAAAACGCACATGAGTATTTATGTATAGTCCATAGCCCACAAGAACATGGTGTTGTATTGACCAGACGAGCAACGGTGAGAGAAAAAAACAACAGAGAAACAGCCATTTTAGCGGAGCCAGAAAAACAGATGTGAATGGAGCAATGCAGTCGATAGCAGCGTGTGTTACCTGGTAACCATGGCAACCAGGTAAGACGTCTCTGAGTGTCTTAAAGGACAACTTTGTTTTTTTACAACAAGGGTTCATATTTTAGATTGTAATTAGAGAAAAGACAAAATGACTGCTTTCTATCGTTTTAGCGATTTCAATGTCTTTGATTTCAGTGGTGGAAATTTGATTTGATTAGAGTGTACAAATGGAACCAAAATGGACCCGTAAGGGTCCATTTGGTTCCATTTGTACACTCTCAGAGTTGTGGGGGTCCTTGAAATAAAAGGTTTGAGAACCACTGTGCTACATGAAATGGAAAATAGCCTTCTTCTCTCCAAAATGGCTGCTGTACATATAGCCTATTGGCCCGTGTTCGGATGAGGGAAGCTGGGCGGGGAGGGTGATATTTGCCACTGCATGTACTCCTACCAGCTGGGGGCGGCATCTGACAGTGGTAAGTGTTGGGTAGGAGGAACAGGAAGAAGGCTCTACGTTCCTCCCGGTGGGGGCTCCTCATTGGCAGCCAGGTGAGTCAGAAGGCTACAACAGCACAATAGGCTCTATGCATATACGCCATTTTGTTCTACTTCCGGGTGTCTTTCGACTTCCTTCACAGGTGTTACCAATGATACTAATGAAGGGTCTGTTCCATTCTGGTCAAACAGAGTCAGGGTGCTGATATTGTGCATGTTGGCTCACTATGGAAACACTCTGCTACACCAGTGGGTCTCAAAGTGTCATTGAGTGGGTTCCAAATGTCCCCATACAGGTGTGTAACTCTGACCGTACAAATGGAGGCAAATGGACCTGCAAGGGTCCATTTGATTCCATTTGTTGATTCCATTTGTACAGAGTTATGGGGGTTCTTGAAATTAAAGAACCACTGTACAATAAATCAAACAGACCCTTCATTAGTATCATCAGTAACACCTGTGAAGGAAGTTGAAAGACACCCGGAAGTAGAACAAAATGGCGTATATGCATAGAGCCTATTGGCATACTCATTTTGGGGGGAAAAGTGGGATGAAATGAGAGACTCTTGCACACCTACAAAAGCGACAGGTGTGTCGAGGAGAGACCAAACAATGGTCCGGTGAACTGAACAAGAAAAGACTCCACGCACACCGTCTTCAAATGCAAAAAAGGGGATTTAAAGGAGGCATCCAGACCAAAACACATATAGGGCAAAATCTGCCTCTTATCAGATCCCTTCATACATGCTGCAGTTTTCTTTTTTATAGACGTGCCCCTGTTCTGCATTCTCCCCACACCTCCACAGCTAAAACGTGTGTACAGTATTAGACGAGTAGTCCTCTCGTCATTTCTGCACGAACGGCTGCTAGGGAGGGACAAACAGTGCATCTGTGAGTTTCATGAGACGGTAAATACACGATCCATTTAAAAAAAAAAAAGTGAAGTCTGGAGCGATAGAAATAGCTGCATTAGTGAGTAGCTAAATCTTCAAATACCCCCGTTTTAGCTGTGGAAGGGTGGGGAGAATGCAGAACAGGGGCAAAAACAACTGCTGCAACTGTATGAAGGGATCTGATAAAAGGCAGATTTAACCCTATATGTGTTTTGGTCTGGATGCCTCCTTTAATAGGGAATCACAACAGTCGTATTTAGACTTAAATACGACTGCAATTAGATTTAGTGGTTGCGACCGTAAGGTCGCAGTTTAGTATGAAAACCTCCACCGGCCGTCCGTCCGTCCGTCACACACGTCACACCTTTGCCCTGCTCAATGTATACGTGTAACGCCTGATACTGAGGTGATGTGTCACTGTGACATCACAGATACTGAGGTGATGTGTCACTGTGACATCACAGGTGAGATCGCAGTGATGTCAGATACTCAGAGCAGGGATCTCCATATTTAGGCATAAACAGGTGACATCACAGCGATGTCAGATACTCAGAGCAGGTATCTCCATATATGGGCATAAAATGGATTCTGTTAGGGATCTCCATACTGTATATGGGCATAAAAGGGATTAGTGATGTCAGATACTCAGAGCAGGGATCTCCATATATGGGCATAAAAGGGATTAGTGATGTCAGATACTCAGAGCAGGGATCTCCATATATGGGCATAAAAGGGATTCAGATGGAGATTCAACTTCAATGAGTAACAATGGCAAACTGTCAACTGCCCGTATGTCTTGATAATTGGTAAAACAAACTTTTGGCCTATTTGTGGCTTATCATCACA
Organism: Nannobrachium achirus; assembly: GCF_963921795.1. Lineage (NCBI taxonomy): Eukaryota > Metazoa > Chordata > Actinopteri > Myctophiformes > Myctophidae > Nannobrachium > Nannobrachium achirus. Next base: position 25,177,622 of record NC_137831.1, on the reverse strand, counting down.
TCCAACCATCTTAAGATACTCAGCTAGTGGGGAATGCTCTCTTCCCTGGTGAGAATTGCCCCTTTATATAGGGCTTGTTTGTGTATTGTATGACATCACGCCACATCATCAGCTGTGGACTCTGTGATGTCATCGTATCTCCATATATGGCCATCTCCGTATATGGAGATATAAGTCGTCCATGCCCAGGTATGGGCTGGTGAGGTCAGACTTTGTGTGATGGGTAGGTTATCTCCATATATGGAGATTCAACATTCCAGGTGTAACTATGGCTGCCCGTATGACGTGAGAGGTGGAGGCTGTGATATTTGTGGAGATCCCGATTAGGGAGTCTTACTGGTAAATTAGATTTATTGGTTCATCAGCCTATAAAGATTGCCTGATGAAGGTCTAAATACTCTCTCTCTCTCTCTCTCTCTCTCTCTCTCTCTCTCTAGTTTGTCTCTCTCTCTCTCTCTCTCTCTCTCTCTCTCTCTCTCTCTCTCTCTCTAGTTCGTCTCTCTCGTTTGTCCCCATGTCTCGTCTCGCCGCAAGGAGAAGTTTTTGATCTCCTCTTGCACGGACACTTCCGGGAAATAATAATATTTCCCTCTCTCCACCCCCTCTCAAAGCAATCAGAATTTTATTATTTCAACTGCAGTTTTTTCTTTTTACTTCTCAATGTATCTTTGATGTCTTATTTGTGTGATTAAGCCCCCCCACGCCCCCCACCACTCCCAAACAACCAATATGCTCAGATTGTCAACACGCTTTCTTGTGGGCCCACATTTGGGACTTCATGCGAGGGGCTGTGGGTGGAGGGGTGATCAAAGCACAACTCTCTCATGCAGAACTTCAAGTAAACTTGAAATGGAGCCGTAGATGAAACGGCCAGAGAAAAAGTGAAAGTTAAAAAACATTGTTTGAGTGTGTCCTGTCCGCTCCAAAGCTGCTCTCTCTCTCTCTCTCTCTCTCTCTCTCTCTCAAGAACAAGAAACTCAACCTTCTGATGGAAGTTCAGCTTAAACTACTTGTGAACTTGTTTTTGTTCTCAAAGACACCAGCTAGTAACACATGTACGCACGCAGAAGCACGCACGCACGCACGCACGCACGCGTGCACACGCACACACGCACACACACACACACACACACACACACACACACACACACACACACACACACACACGCACACAGAGCAGAGCAGTCTTAACCTGAGCAATTAACAGCACAGACAAACTGCAAAGTTGGCAGGAACAAAGCCGTCGACAAGTGTGTATATACTAGAGTACTGTGCAGCATAGGCCTAATTATTGACTGGCCCCTGGTTCCTGTGCAAACCAAATATCAAATAAATAAATAACACAACGGAGAAGATTCATTATTCTTTTCCCCCGTGGTCATTTGTTTTCGGCTGACATTCATCACATATTGTTTGGTTAACCTTTAATTCATCTGCTGTTAGCACTTTTTTTTTGGTCTGCTGAACCAAGACTTTGAGCTCAAGTCCCATTTCTCGTTGTTTGTTTTTTGTTATTTATTCATGTGGTCGGGGTGGTTTGTGCACGGTGCAGAGAGGGTGTTCGAGTGTTGTCTTTGTTGTTCACAGATGTTTTTGAACTTTTATCCTGTTCACGTCTGTGCTGGACAATGAATGATGGAGAGACAGCATCGTCATGAGTCAAATAGGCAGGTGCATACGTCACATTTTTTTTTTTTTTTTTTTAGTTTCAGTGAAATTGAGAACAGGAGCTCTCGTCGTGCGGCGCGGGGCGGAACAAGCGGTCGCTTTGATCCACAACAAAGACAACGACAACGTCGCGTCGGCAGGAATCATAGCGCCTCACCCCACGGAGGTTAGGGTTGGTGGTTAGGTTTGGGTTAGGCATAGTTTTACTGAGGTTAAGGTTAGGGTTGATTGATTGATTGAAGAATTTATTAGAAGTTTGCAATAGAAAAAAGTACAGTTTCATGACAGTACAAATCACTGGTACAAGGTCAACTAAAAGGAGATCCTAGAAAGCCGAGGCTTATTTCCACAGGAACCACACTTTAAGTATCTCATATAACATTGAAAGACAGACGGATAGAACATAGTACTTTATCTAGGATAATATCAGTTTCAAAAGCATAACATCAAATACAAAAGGCAGAATACAAAGAAAAGGGGGGGGGGGGGGAGCATGGGGGCTTAGTCTATTTACAAGTCACGGGTAGCTGCTGTCTGAAGGTGACTTTTCATACCAATTTTGAAGGAGGCTAGGGATTTGCTCTCCTTTAGGGCTTGTGGAAGGGCGTTCCACATGTTGATGGTATAGCAGGAGAACGAGTTAGCGCCTTGTTTAGTGTTAAATCTACGCTGATGATGATTAGTGGAGCTGCCTCTGGTGTTATGATCGTGAACATCCTTGACCTTTAAGAAGTAGTTTGTCAGGTACATGGGAATCTTGGAGGTGTAGTGTATCTTGTACACCAGGCCCATTGCAAGATGCTGTACTCTGTCAGCTACTTTGAGCCACCCCACGCTTTCGTGGTGATGCTCGGTAAGGTGGGTCAGAGGAGGGAGACCAAGCACAACCCTAATTAGTTTGTTTTGGGCTGTTTGGAGCTTTAGCTTTAAGGCAGCTGGGGCGTCGCGATACCAGACAAGGACTCCGTAATCAATGAGGGGCCCAATAAGAGCACCTCCTAGTGTCTTTCGGGATTTAATATTGATCAGTGGGGCAACTCTTTGCAAGAAGCGAATTCGTTGATTGACTTTATTGATTACCTTGGTGGTCATTTTTTCACTGGATAGGTTAGCCTCCAGGATGCAACCCAGGTAGCAGATGTGTTTTTTTCTTTCTATCACAGTGTCACCTACTTTAATTGTGAAGTTCTCAACTAGGCTAAGTTTCTGACTAGATCCAAAGAGGATACATTCAGTTTTGCCTAGGTGAATTGAGAGTCTGTTGTCATTGAGCCAGGTGCAGATCTTGTTAAGTTCACAGTTAAGGGCCTTTTCAACCTGCAAAATGTCTCTGCCTGAGACTAGGAGAGCCGAGTCATCCGCGAACAGAAACAGATTGCAGTCACAAGCAGATGACATGTCGTTTACGTATATTAAGAACAACAGTGGTCCTAGTATACTCCCTTGAGGTACTCCACAGTTTACTGGGAGGGGGGGGGACAGGGTTCCGTTGACTTCCACCATCTGTTCCCTCCCCACCAAGTAAGAGTGCATCCATCTCACTGCTGTGCTATCAAGACCAATAGCTTTGAGTTTTTCGATCAGAATAGAATGATCGACGGTGTCAAATGCCTTCTGGAGGTCCAGCATGACCATGCCACAATATTTGCCATCGTGAATTTCACGTTTGATGTAATCATTCAAATAGATGAGGCATGTATCTGTGGAATGGGACTCTCTGAAGCCAGACTGGAACTCGTAGATCAGTTTATTCTCTTCAAGATATTTAGCCACCTGTTCATAGACAATTTTTTCCATTACCTTAGAGATGGAACTAAGGATTGAGATTGGCCTGTAGTTGCCAGGGTCAAGTTTACTGCCTTTTTTGTGCAGGGGGGTTACCTTGGCTAATTTGAAGTCCTGGGGGACATAACCCTGCTTGATAGATAGATTAATAATATGGGTAATGATTGGGGCAATGGTGGCAGCTGAGTCTATGAGAAATTTGGGGGCAATTTTATCATGGCCAGCGGCCTTGAATTGAGGTAGGGTGCGCAGTTTTTTAAACACTTCATCAGTTGACACCGTGGCAAGTTTAAAGTTGTCTTTGCATACCCCAAGGTTCCTGTAGAATTTCAAGATGTGCCTAACACCAAACAGCCCAGATGGAGCGGGCAGTTTATTGACCAGATTTTTGGCCATGGAGGTGAAGTAGATGTTGAGATTTTTGGCTACATCAAGACTATCAGTGAGGAGGGTTATGGGAGTTTGGATGGATATGTTGCTGGCTATGGATCTGAGTTTAGCACCACAGCCTAGCTGGGTTTTAAATAGCTTCCATAGGTCTCGTGGTTTGTGGATGTTTTCCTCAACTTTCTCATCCAAGTAGTTTTTTTTGGCAGAAAGGATTAAGGAGGTTGTCCGATTTCTCAGTTTATTAGCCTCTAAACTGACTATTTCTAATTTGGCTTTAAGGTGTTTATTGGGGCCTTTTTTGAGTTTGTGATTATATTTGCGTTTCTCAGAGTATTTTTTGTCTCTGAGTTTCATTGATTCACAGATTTCCGAATTCCACCATGGCTGTGAGCGGGCTTTAACCCTGACCCTACGCAAAGGAGCCACTTCGTCTAGGGTAGTGTTGAAAATGGATTTAAAGCCTAGCCAGGCTTCATCGACCTGAGTGCTAGCTAGTACTGGGGACCAGTCAGATTTCTCCAGTTTGTGGTTAAAGGCTTCGCTAGAGTAGGTTTTGAGGTTTCTAGCTTCAACTGTTTTGTGGCCGTCAGCTTTGGACTTATGTATTTTGCGGGTGCAGTAAATGATATCATGGTCGCTTAGACCACCACATTCAATAGTCCCACTCGCGGAGACTTTAGATTTGTCTGTGGTTACAATGAGATCTATGGTGGTTTGAGAGTTATCTGTAACCCTAGTTGGCTTGGTGATGAGCTGAGTGAAACCCTGTTGATTACATAGCTTATTGAACTTTTTGAATAGAGGAGCTTCTTTACGAAGCATGTCTGTGTTCCAATCGCCAATAATGTATTTTTCAACATTGTCCACCGGTGCAAGGCTCTCCTCCAGTAACTCATAGAAATCATTTTGGTCGGGCGGTCTATAGATGGCACCGATTAGTATGTTTTTAGCTTTCTTAAGAATCACTTCCACCCATACAGTTTCTAAAGAGCTGTGTTGTAGGTCAGGGCGGGGGATATACTTAATACAGTTATGAACATACATGCATACACCACCACCAAATCTGTTTCTATCATTTCGGATGACCGAGTAGTTGTCAATTTCGATCTGAGAGTCAGTGATAGAGTCATCAAGTTTGGTCTCTGAGAAGGTTAGAAAATGGACCTTACCTTCGTGAACCATATGCTTGATTTGTTCAAATTTAGCAAACAAACTGTTAATGTTTAAGTGCATAATATGAATACCTCTTTTCACAAAGCGGCTGGCAAAGTCCATGGCGAGGTCTATGGAAGTGTTCGCATCGGCGTCGGTGGGGGAGGGGTGGTTGGTTGCAGTCTCTGGGGGCTTCAGAGGGGGACAAAGGGACAAAGGGGTCTCCATGAAAAGTTGGGGGATGGGGTGGTGTGGTCACCGATTTAACCCAGGTTGAAAACAGCGCTCTGGCCTTCTCCGTTAGCCAGCGTGGAGCAGAGTTAATGTAGACTCTGTTCTGGGGTGCTGGGTCCATGAGGGGGTCCACCGGGTCCATGAAGGGGTCCGCCGGGTGCGTCTGCAGGTCGGGTGGGTCGGTGGGGCCGCCGGGGTCCGGTGTTGTGTGACTTGCGTTGATGGTGCTGGTCTCGTGCTGAGCTAGTCATGCGGGGGCGATCGCCGAGGGTTCACCGGGGGTCCGTGAGCCAGGGGGTCCTTCGACGATCCGTGAGTCCGCGGAGGCGACTGCCGTGTGATCGTCGGAGGTCGGCTGGTCAGGACATCTGGAGTAGCCCGTTGTTAGTCCCTCAGGATTCATCAGTGAGGAGCTAGCTAGGTTAGGGTTAGAGTTAGGCATAGTAAGCTAATGGCTAAACACAGCCGAGCTAGGCTAGTTGATAAACAACGAAAGAGATGTCGCAAACGAGTGACGTCAGCGCCTACACTAGTGAATGGCTGTTGTCGCCATCTCATGGTGAATACGCAGAACTACACAGGTGCGCTGATAAGAGACTATCAAAGTGAATTGATCCAGGTGGTGTTAGGGGTGTGTGGTGAACTACAAAACGAGCGCTCTTACCACGATCTCACTGAGTTACCCAAACTGACTGTAACCTATACGCTTCTTCTAGTGACCTCTTGGGACAACATTTGACTAAAAGGCATGTTTGACTGGTATAGGTAAATTCTTTGGAATAGTCTTCCAAGTGAAATATGTAACACCAGAAAAAAAGGAATTTTCGACTTCATACACTGCACACTCAAAACAATAACATATTTTCTTACATACCAGATTGATAGTGCTTTTTTAAGATTTGTTTTGGGGCTTTTTATGCCTTCATTGATAGGACAGTAGACTGACGGGAAATGGGGAGAGAGAGATGGGGACTCACACGCAGCAATGGACGTTGGGAACGGGACTCGAACCCGTGACCTGCCATCAGGCATCACAGCCTATGTGGTATTCACCTGGACTGCTAGGCCAGCGGGCGCCCAATAGTGCTATTTTGGTTAACTCTGTTGTATCCCTGTGGGTATCTCTTTTTATGTGATTTTTTTATATATGTTTTTATATTCTTTGTAACACTCATAATGTAATACTAAGAGATATTTCAGGCATTAAAAAGATTCAGGAGCAATGTAAATAAGCAGAATTGCCTATGGGCCTTGTGAACTGCACAAGCCTGTCGCGGCTCGGCCGAAATTGACAATAATGCTTTTTTGGATTTAAAAAAAATACCCAGACCAGTTTTTTGAAGACTAAATAACAGGAAAAAAGGTAAAAACGGGATTTACCACTTAAATCTCTTTTAAATAACAACTAAAACAACAGCAGACTTGAGTCACGAGAGGCACGGCCATGTGAACCGCCAGGCGAGCGAGGCACTGAGTCGAACGTTGCGAGGAATATACCGTATATGACAGAATTGCATAGACTGTACATCAAAAACGTAGTGCTGCCTTGAATTTGCAGTGTGGAGAAATTGAGCCACTGGAACAGAAGTTGAAACATTGAGATGCAGTGGATGGTGGTGTTTGTTTCACCCTGCCTGACCTCACACAAGGGTGGGCATTAACCATATCAGGACCAAAGCCGTCGGTTCTTATTAGCACAAACTAAAACTCTTAAGGGTTGTACTGGCCTGTAACGTCAAAACCCTAACATCTGGGTAGGTAGGTACTGTAGGTATGTATAGGCAGGTGAGTAGGTTGGCACAGTAGGCAGGCAGGCAGACATCATTGACATGCAGCTCAGGTCTACATTAGTCAAACGAGAGTGGGCCCACGTATTGGAGGAACAGCAACTTCAGGAAAGTTAAAAAAGAAACTCCTGAGAGCCAAAGACAAGGTCAATGAGAGAGAGAGAGAGAGAGGAGGGAGTTCTCTCTGCTATATAGCCTCCAGGTCCATCAATCACCGTCAAATCAAAGAGGAGGTGAGGCTCCGCGCTCCAACCGACGGCAGACAGACATACAGTATAAACGCGCCATCTCACATCCAATCCTCTGTGGCCGTGGAAGGCACTGATAACGACCAAGATGATAATGGTGATGATGAGGATGATGATGATGTTATCTGACCCCGCTCTGAAAAGAGGGGAATCCTTTAAGGTGTATGTGTATGTGTATGTGTGTGTGTGTGTGTGTGTGTGTGTGTGTGTGTGTGTGCGCGAGCAGTGATTCAGCCCACGTTGCCCGCGGGGTCCCATCGGGCGCCCCGGGCATTATCCACGGAAACAAAAGGAGTCGGCAGAGGCGCTCTTTGTGCGTTGGGCGGCATTCTGCACATATTAATACAGCCAAACAATTTCCTGGCCTTTCCCTGGTTGGTTTTAATTAGAGGGGAATTTGATCACGGTGCGCCGTGCGGCTCTCACGGGTCGCTTTTGATCTTAATAAAAGCAGCTTTACGCCTGATTTCTTTTTGCCCCCACGTACCCTTTTTTTTTTTTTTTTGCAAGGCTGGAATAGGGGCCGCAGGGGGAGGTGAAAGGAAAGGAAAGGATAGGAAAGGAAAGGATAGGCAAAGGTGTCAAGAGGAGAGATTGTGATCCAATTGTTGTACGGGGAAAGAATGTATCATCTCGTCACTGTCGGGCAGAAACCTTGTATCTCCAAGTTTCAAATTTGAACGTTTTTTTCGTAAAGCAAAGCCCTGCTTCATCACACAAGACTGTCGCACAGGACTAGTGAAAATAGCAGATCTACAAGCGCACAACGCCTCGCACTGTGTGCTTGTAGATCGTCTATTTTCACTAGTTTATATCATTTTTAAAATGATAAATACAAAACGGACGGTTTTGGACATACAAGGTTTTCACCCGACAACGACACTCACACACGCGCTCTACTGTCCTTAGCTCTTAGGTCAGCCTTGACAGGGAGTTAAACAGTGGAATCCCATGCAAAGAAACACTGAGAGACAGTTCTTCAGTTTCTTATGGAACTCTTTACTTTGTGAAACTGTAAATAAGCACAGAAGTACAGAAAATATGAATCATACTGAATAATGAACTGACATACAGTACAACTCCAACAACACTTCTCATCTAAACAGGGCACACAGGCACAGAGCACAGGCAAGCACACATCAAAGGGGTCACCATGACAACACAATTGCTTTCAATTAAACCCTCACTGGGCACAGGCAGCTGATTAGGCCAGGTGTGTACATTCACCAAACAAACTTTTTAAACATCATGAAATGTCCCCTAAAACATGAATTAAACCCCCAAACCGACATGATATAGAGAAACAAAACATACATTTATAACATAGGTGCATAAACTTACAGATTGTGCCGGAATCAAGGGCAAACATTCAAGAAAACACATAGAGTGCAGTGGCAGCATAACACTCCTTCCCTCTCTGTGTCTGGGTGAGGAATGAGGAATTTCAACACTTGAGGGCTTAAATACCCAACACTAGGGGGCAGTGTTTTTCACTTTCACAGGTTCAGAAATATAACACTGGGGCCAGAATACTCCCCGCCTGGCATCTATTAGATGGCAATACAATAAACAGAAATGAAACAACTCAAGGTAAGTACTGTAAGGTAAGTATAGAGTCTTTTCTAGGTAGTGTATTTGGAAACCAGGAGAATGACCTCGGACACAGGTCTTAAGAACAGTCTCTGTTCCCCTTTCCTTGCATCCTCTATTGCAGTGACTTCAGCCATGAATGTCGGCGGGACTTTGTGTGTGAGCCCTGCAGAACCGATGAGTACTGGGTGTGATTCATCTGACGTAAGGTCAGCTCTCGTTTGCTTACCTCCAAGACTGAGGTGTTCTGAGCCAATGAAGGGGCAGAATTTGCTGAGTGGGCTCGACTTAGTGACAGGTCGCCATTACTTGAGACATCTGGACCCCTGGATGAAGGACTTGGCGATGTGTTTGAGAGGACTCCGAGCAGAAAATCTCTTAAAGCGCACACTGCCATGCTTTTTGTCTGACAGACTGGTGACACAGGTAACCTCTGACCGTAACTTTGCATCTGGGTCAGGGTCAACAAGGCTGGAAGTCTCTTTGGCTAGTTGACTCTGCCTTGCATTAGTGAGGAGAGCAGGTCTTGTTAGCGTTGAAGAGAAGGGCAGCGGGCTAGCTGGTATTGAGTCTACGTTGTGGTCTTTGACTGAAAGCACCAGTTTATTATCCTCAACGGTGTGATTGACAACTTGCTTGTCAGGATCATCTTGAGCTGGTTTCCACAGAGGTTGTGTAAGGTGTTCAGCTGTGAACCTTTCTCTGACGTGGATGCTGCTTTCACAAAGCTTTAAGAAGCTGGTGCGACCATTCTCCAGGATACTGGTCCTGAAAGTGTTCACTGAAGGTTTGTGGTTTGCTCCCCTGGGGCACACGTCTCCGACAATTACCCATCCTAGATCGTGGCGTTGGGCAAATGGTGCATTGTGTGGCCCGTTGCACTGGTTTCGAACCTTGTGGACACGTATAATGTCCCTTCCTAGCAGCAGCAGGATGTCTGCCGAGGGGTCAAGAGGTGGTATCTTGGAAGCAATGGCTCTAAGATGAGGATGGCGAGTGGCGGCTTCTGGTGTAGGAATTTCCTCTCGGTTATTAGGAATCAAGTTGCACTCAATGAGTGTCGGTAGTGCCATAGATATTTCCCCATCTATAGCCTCTATCATGAAGTCTGAGGCTCTTCTTCCGCTGGTAACTGTTGTGCCAGAGCACGTTTTCAAGGTGTAAGGAGAGACGGTACCGTGAATGTTGAATATGTCAAAGAAGGCGGACCTGGCCAATGACGAGTTACTCTGGTCATCCAGCATCACGTACATCTTCTTCTTACGCTCAGGATGCCCTTTTGGATACACGTAGACCAGACACATTTTCGAACATGACTTCCCGTGCAAGCCTTCTCCACAGACTTCTGTGCAGCTGGCAGTAGTGACAGTGGAGTTTTCCTCAGCTTGCTCCCCGCCATGTTCCTCTGAAGTGGCAGGCTCTCTCTCCATCCAGGGAGGTGGACCATCATGTAGAGCTGAGATGTGCCGATCGCTGTTGCACTCTGAACAGCAGATGATGGTCTTACAGTCTTTTGCTATATGGTTTGTGGAAGTGCAGCACTTGTAGCAAATGGAATGCTCTTTGAGAAAACTCTTCCTCTCATCCAAAGACTTCATTCTGAACCCCCTGCATCTGCTTAGGGAGTGAGGTAACTTATGAATGGGACACTCCTTGCCCGGATCCATAGAACTTTTATTGCTGTCTGGGGAGTTGGAAGCTTCAACCTCGGTCTTATTGGCAGAGATAGGAGTCCTGGCCTTCCACTGGTTGGCTTGAGGCCTCTCAGTTTTGGGAGGTGCCATGCTGGAGCCTTGGAGGTAGAAGCTGGGATCTGTCCACATTTCTGCATGATAGTTGACAAAGTCAACGAAGTACGAAAAAGGTGGGTAATGAACACGATTATCTCTCTTGTAAATAGTCCCCTGAGTAATCCATCTCTCTTGGAGGTTTTGTGGGAGCTTCTCCACAATAGTGTTGATTCCTCTCGATGAATCGAGGAAGCCAAGACCTGTTAGATAACCTTCATTCTTTGCTGCTGCAATCTCAAGGAGGAGATCTGCAAGCTCTTGGAGATGTTGGTTGTCTTTGTAAGAAATCTTTGGTAAGTTCTCCAGTCGTTTGAATAATGAAGCCTCAACAACTTCTGGAGAACCGTAGTTCTTATCCAACCGTCGCCATAACATGTCAAGACCAGCTTCTGGATTGTTGACATGGACTGCTCTGATCCTCATGGCTTGCTGAAGTGACTCCCCGCCAAGCCACTTGGTAAGTAGGTCTAGCTCCTCACTAGGTTTGAGATTCAAGCCTTCTATGGCATTGCAGAAGGTTGATCTCCATGCCAAGTAATTCTCTGGTTGGTTGTCAAAAACCTTGATCCCTGTGGTGAGAAGATCACGTCGAGCAAGAAAGGCAGCAAGGTCAGAGACATCTGTGGATTTGGGAGTGGGCGTGTTCGTTACCCTTTGTGGGGTGGTCACTGTATTGTTGACCTGTGGTGAGTAGGGGCTAGACTTGATGTTTGTATGACAGGGTGATGAGCCGGATTGTTGCACAGCTTGAGGGTGAAACGAGGCAGGTCGATGCATGGTGTAAGGAGAGGCTGAAGTAGACTGATGCATGGCGTGATGAGGGCTTGGGTTAGATTGGTGCGTGGCGGATTGGTGCGTGGCGTGATGAAGGGTTGAGCTAGGTTGGAGCTTGTTGTGATGAGGCGTTGAGGAAGGCTGCTGCTGCGTGATATGCTGGGGGGTTGGAATAGATTGCTGCATGATGTGAGTAGGGGTTGAAGAAGACTGATGCACGGCATGAAGAGGGATTGAGGTAGACTGCTGCGTGATGTGAGGGAGGTTTGAAGCAGACCGCTGCGTGATGGGAGGCGTGGTTGAGGTGGCCTGGTGTATGGCTTGAGAGTCATGAGACTGTTGGGGCGTGTGAAGAGAGACAGGTTGCAAGATGTGGTGGCTGACACCTGCAGTGCTTGTCAAATGTGTCAATTGGGGCTGCGAGGTGCCTGCTGTCTGCCCTTGGTCATCGTCTTCATCCTCTTGCTGGGGGTTGAAGTGTGTCTTGACGTAGTCATCAGTGCGTTGTCTTGACGCAGTTCGTGACAAAGGGGGACCGATGATGGGCACCACCTGACTCTTATAGCTGCCATCCTCTGCAGCAGCTTCTAACACCTCTGCAGCAGCTAACGCAGCTTTAGCTTTGCCCTCCTGTTTCAGTGCATTTAATGTTGCATCAATACGTGTTTCTTCAACTTTCAGGTCGGCATCAATGCGTACGCGTTCTGCCCCAATACGTGCTCTTTCAACCTCCAAGACTATTTGCTGTTTGGCATATTCAGCTTTTGTGAATGCAGCTTCAGCCTTCGCCCTTGCTTCTGCTGCAACTTGGCTTGCATGCGATCTACACGTATAATGTGAGGCAGCCGTTTTACTTGCATGTGACTTGCGGGAATGATGTGCAGATGATGCCTTGCTTGCATGTGATTTAATGGAACGAAGTGATGATGAGGACCTTGATGACCTTGATGAAGCTCCGGACTCAGATCTGACCTCCAAGTTCGATGCTCCACTGACATCTGGAAACCCCGACATCTTGTCCATGATGTATGGTCAATCTTTTCACTCTACTGTCCTTAGCTCTTAGGTCAGCCTTGACAGGGAGTTAAACAGTGGAATCCCATGCAAAGAAACACTGAGAGACAGTTCTTCAGTTTCTTATGGAACTCTTTACTTTGTGAAACTGTAAATAAGCACAGAAGTACAGAAAATATGAATCATACTGAATAATGAACTGACATACAGTACAACTCCAACAACACTTCTCATCTAAACAGGGCACACAGGCACAGAGCACAGGCAAGCACACATCAAAGGGGTCACCATGACAACACAATTGCTTTCAATTAAACCCTCACTGGGCACAGGCAGCTGATTAGGCCAGGTGTGTACATTCACCAAACAAACTTTTTAAACATCATGAAATGTCCCCTAAAACATGAATTAAACCCCCAAACCGACATGATATAGAGAAACAAAACATACATTTATAACATAGGTGCATAAACTTACAGATTGTGCCGGAATCAAGGGCAAACATTCAAGAAAACACATTGAGTGCAGTGGCAGCATAACACTCCTTCCCTCTCTGTGTCTGGGTGAGGAATGAGGAATTTCAACACTTGAGGGCTTAAATACCCAACACTAGGGGGCAGTGTTTTTCACTTTCACAGGTTCAGAAATATAACACTGGGGCCAGAATACGCGCACACGCTAGTAGTGGGAATTACCGTTCATTTCAGTGTTTGAATCATTTTGTTCACGACAAAGCTAAGTTCACACTCTTGGTACAGGGTAACCAGATCGCTCGGCCCAAAACACGCTCACCCTATTTTTTTTACCTCGCTTTTCGCTCGGTGGGACGGTTATGTATTCTTGTATTTGTTTTACTGAGGATAAGGTTGGAAAAACATATATTTAGGGTTAGGCATGCAGTAGGATTATGAATATGGGTTCGGCTTTGGCACCATTTTACGTGAGGTTAAGGTTAGTAATAAGGTTAGGTTTGAACCGTTTCGGAATAGTTCATCAAGGTTGCGTTTAGGAATACCAGGCAGAGACTGTTCTACCGTTCCGCCGGATAGACGCCCGAGACGACTGTTTTGGGGCGGGCGTTCTGCTATTCTGGTACAGCAATCATGTTCAAAAGGTGTAAATAACCCCCATTAACCAACACAAAAGAGTACCTGGCTGGCACCTGCATACAGTATCTGTCTTTTGTCCTGGAACAATACATCTTTATTTCTGTATTGCAACGCAATGCGTGTCAAGTGTAAATGTCTACTGCAGTCTGTCGTTGGAAAAACAGCCCACCCTCCGTCCTCGTGTAGTACTGACTTCCGAGTACCATCGAATTAATTCAACGAAACCCGAACGTAGCGTTTTCAGTATTGACAGAGTTCGTTATCGCTCAAGCTAAATACGTAATAATTTCTGACGAACCGGTCATGAACGCCCCATCGCTGACACGCGCACGCACCCACGCGCACAGTTTTATAAAACTATAGTCCAACGGTAGAAGTACAGTAGCGAACACACACACAAACATTTCCAACACACTGTATTGCCACCTTTCTTTCTATGATCCACTAAACATAATGAGCGGCTTACATCTTATTGCTCTGACACATACCGTGCACTCAGGGTCTCACGTGTTAATAATAACAGCATTAACATTAAGATGAAATTTGTTATTATGAAGGATGACGCCAGACAAACAGAGGATGCTTGAAAATTATCTGAGAAAACTGTGTTCTCTGTTTATGTTCGAGTCAGCAGAGAGTTACGGATCTCATTCGGATTGATAATTTACACGTTCAGTTACATATATTATATCGCACTACGTGTCTTTTACAGCATACTAAATTTCCAACGACAAAACAAAAGCCGGTTTCATCTTTCTGTTTTCATTTTTGCCGATTCAAAAAGCAGCTTTTACATCTGCTATTTTTGAGGTACTAGAAGCTTGGCCGCCCTTCGAGCCTCTAGTAGGCGACCTGGCCAACTCTGGAATGATGTAAATAGGGAATGAATGCCCCACCCTTTAATGCAAACCCCATTATACCTGTTGTCATACAACCTGTTTTGACCATCTGTTTGCCTGTGTCCATTTATGCCCATATATGGAGATATCTGTCTGTCTGCGTCCATGTTATGCCCATATATGGAGATC